>NW_010141503.1:0-451 GCF_000699245.1 Pterocles gutturalis | reverse complement strand
TGGAGAAGTTGGAAATGCCGAGAAGGGAGGAGGAGGAGAGATTGCTGAAGATCCAACGGTCGGAAAGTGCCTGCAAGTTTCAAGCTGGACAGTTAGAAGGAGGTGTCCAGGAGATGGGAAAAGAAGAACAGAGACTAGAAGGTGACCTGGGCACTGGGGAAGGCAAAAAGACTGAAGATGAGTTGGTCACTCTGTGGAGAAAACGCAGTGTAAGTTGTTACCCTTTGTGTGCCTAAAACCAGCAGGCTTGAGTGTAGTCGCAGACTGAGCACACATAGTCTCGCGCAACAGGAGGTGCCTGTCCCGTTGGTGAAAGGTGGTAAGGAAAGAGTACGAGTGTGTGTGAAACAGACTGAGGAAAATCTGAATAGCAACAAATTGATCGAGCATGAAAAGCTGCTGGTTTGTGTCTTCCAGAAGTACTCTGGACGTGCGTGCTCATTCCTGCGTC
>NW_010141502.1:2031-5348 GCF_000699245.1 Pterocles gutturalis | reverse complement strand
GTGGGGAAAAATCCTGGGGAGGTTTTTGAGACTCACTTTAAGAAAAAACAAAAAAAATTAAAATATTAGGAGAGGAAAAAAAAATAAATTTAAAGCAGCCTGGCTTGCTGCTTTAGGCTGGGTCTGAAAGTTGGGGGGTCCACGGAGCTCCCCAGCCTGTCCCGAGGAATGGGCTGGGTGGAGAAGGCATTTCCTAAATGTGGTGCCCACGTGTTTCATTAGTTCCCGTTGAATTTTCAGCTAGCCCCAGCACTCTGTCCCCATTTACCCGGCTCGCTCAGCCCTAAAATCCCTTTTAATGTGAAATGCCCCTGGGTCCGCAGCAGCCTTCAATTTAAAGGACAAATCCCATTGTTTCCGGTTCCAGCTGGTCCATCCTCTGCTGGATGCTATTTTTTTTTTTTTTTTGGTCACCAGTTTGATCCCAGCAGGCAGAAGGGACACGTGCAGCACTCTGTCCCCATTTACCCGGCTCGCTCAGCCCTAAAATCCCTTTTAATGTGAAATGCCCCTGGGTCCGCAGCAGCCTTCAATTTAAAGGACAAATCCCATTGTTTCCGGTTCCAGCTGGTCCATCCTCTGCTGGATGCTATTTTTTTTTTTTTTTTGGTCACCAGTTTGATCCCAGCAGGCAGAAGGGACACGTGTCAGGGGGGAGAATACCCTCTTCAACCCAACTCGGAGAAATTCCACGGGACAAAAGCTGGCAGGAGAGCCGGAGCCAGGAAAATGTGGCTAAAAACAGATTTGCTTGGAGAGGCTGTCAGGGGAGGGGAGACTAAGGCAGGAAGCGGATAAATGCAGGGAATGAGGCTAATTGCTGGGATTAGTCACCCCGCAGCATTCGGGGGTTGCAGGGGTCAGGGCTGGAGGCCCAGGGAGGTGAGGAGAGAGGAGCTGGAGAGAGGTTTTGGGGAGAGCCTTGGATTTGGTACATCCATAGGAAGGGATGTTTGGGGGAAGAGGAAGGGGTGACCGGGCCTGGACCCCATCTCTGACCCCCCCCTCCAGGGCAAGCCATGGGGTCCCAGCTCCTCCAGGACTCCCAGCTGGGGTGGGCAAGTCCCAGGGACAACTAATTAATACAGAAAATAAAGCCTAATTCTGCAGAGGACTTGATTCAGGGTCTAAACACCCAGGGAAGGGTCTGAAAGCTGCATCAGCTCAGCCCGCTGTGTGTTGGGGACCAGAGCCCTGGGGTGGGGCAGGATGGGACCTGCTGCGAGGAGAGACACAATCTGTGTCCCTGTGGTTCGTGCTGCAGGAAAAAAAAACCACGAGGATTTCCCTCTGGGAACACAGGGTATGGGCTGATTTTGATCCTTGCTCCCTTCCTGCTGCCCCAGCTGATGCTCCCAGCACAAACCCATCTGGGCTGCCGTCCCTGGCAGATGGAATCCCACTCTGCCAGGGAGTTTGCAGGAGCCCGGACCAAATAAGGAACTGGTGGTTAATCTTGGGGGAACGGTGCGCAGGGATCAGTCAGTGTCAGGCGAGCTCCCGGCAGCACGGGGGGCTCGCAGGGCTCGGCACAGCTCATCTGGCAGCTGCGATACCAAAAACAGCGCTGCAGAGATATTTAGAGAGAGGAAGGAAGGAAGGAGAGCCCCAGAGATTAAAAAAACCAAACCAAAACAACAATTTTCTTTACATTTATGTCTTAAAATCCATTCTGAAACCTGGAGCAATCCTTCAGGCTGGGGCTCAGATGCTGCAGGAAGTTTTTCCACGTGGGACTGCTGTTTCCATGTTTCCATCCCACAAATCTCTGGCTCCCTGGGGTGCTGGGAGATCCAAGCTCTGCCACCTTTCCAGCTGGGGGGGGCTCAGCACTTGCTATCTCACCTTTTAGAGCAGCAGCTTAATTATTGCTCCTTTCCATGCACTGAGCCACTTTCCCACATTTGTGCTCCATCCGACTTGCCCATGGCCAAGAAAACCTCCTCTTTCCATAAGAAAAAAATGTTTTTTCCATATTATGGACCCACCTGTGATCCAGCACCCCATCTTCCCAGCTCCCCCAAAGGACACCCTCTCTCCTAGAGAGTATTTGATGCTCTGAGCAGAAAGATCTGGGTCCCAGCTGGCACGAGTGGGATGGACCCTGCAGATGAAAATAATTGAGAGCGTGGATGGACACCCTCTGGGCATTGCAGAGCCACAAACCTCGGGTGTGGGTGGGTGGTTTGGGATCACTGGGTGTCCAGCGGGTGCTCTTGCTGCTTGGGGCTTGGTGGCCTCCAGACCCACCTGGGCAAAGTGTCCATCCTTAAGGATGCTCCTGAGCAGGTCCTGATGTTCCTCCTGATCCTGACCCGCTGGGGAAGGGTGTCCCTGCACGTGGGAGCGGTTGGCCGAGGCGAGAAAGTGGTGAGTCACAAGCAGATTCAAGGATCAAGACCAAAGTCAATGAGAAGCGTTCCCAAAAATGGCAATGTGGAGAGATGGGTGCTGCGCTGGTGGGACTCTGCCCTGCTTGTCACGGCTTCCCCGCTGTCAGCACCCGGCGGGATGCTCCCGGGAAAGGAAACAGCTGGGGGGGGGCCGGCAGCGAGGCCAGCCGGGCACTGCGGTCCCATGGATGGAGCCACCAGGAGAGATTCCCTGAGACAGCCCCAGGGGAAGCAGGACCACCCCATGGGAGGGGCACGGCCACCCACTGGTCCCCCCTTTGTCCCCAACACAACACAGAGGTTTTTCCCACGGCGGCAGGACGGCAAGATGCGATCACCCCAGTGTGCACCCATTGTGGATTCTCAGATGGTTCGTAAGGGTTGAACCCACTTTTTTTCAGGCAAGGGAGCAGCTAACAGGGTCTCTCATTCTTCTCATTGGTTTTACAGACCCTCAGAGATGCTTCCATCAGGTCTGGCTGAAATTAGCCAGAAGATTAGGGGTGGATGGAGGCAAAACCCCACAGACGTCTCTTTTTTAGGACTTATGTGTGCTGATTTGGGGAGCTGAGATGTGCACGGCCCCTGGTGCATCCTGCGAGCTCTTTCAGCCCACAACCCCGCTCCGATGACCGGGAATCACGTTTCCGTTCCCGGCTGCCCCAGGAGAGATGCAGTTTCCTGCCGCTTCCCTTATCTCCGCCGGCCGCAGCGGCTCAGCGATCCCGGGGCTGCCAGAGCTTGGGGAAGAGGCTGCCGGGATTTCCTGCCCGAAATGGCCTCCACGCAGGGGATTCGCCTGCCCTTCCTCCTCCTCGCTGGGAGCCCAGGGTGAAGGCAAGGCTTCAGCAGGGCGGGGGGGTGCTGGCTTCCCCCCAGAAGCTGCATCTGGTGGGAGCACGGTGGGGGGTTTGTCCTGGTTTG
>NW_010141502.1:958-1974 GCF_000699245.1 Pterocles gutturalis | reverse complement strand
TCCCCAGCCGCGTCCCGCAGAGCATCCTCCACCTCCTCCGGCATCAGCACATCTGGTTCTGCACAAAATGCCACCAAGTAAATGCCTATTGATTTTCTTTTTTTTTTTTTTTAATGCCCAAGCTATGAGAAAAACTAACTAGCCCCCCAGGCAAAGGCTCTGCTGAGGCACGTGGAAGAGATTAAAGGGATCAGTCCCTGCAGGCATTGCCTTTCCTGACACATGGTGTGGGGGAGCATAGCCTATGCCCATCCCCATCCTCATCCCCATTCCCACTACAGTCCCCATCCCTGTCCTCATCCCCAACCTGATCCTCATCCCTGTCATTGTCCCCATCCCTGTTCTTGTCCCCCTCCTCATCCCCATCCCTGTTACTGTCCCCATCCCTGTCCTTGGCCCCCTCCCCATATTTGTCCCCATCCTCATTCACATGCTCATGCCCATCTTTGCCCTCATCTCCATCCCCATTACTGTCCCCACCCCATCTTTGTCCCCATCTTCATCCCCATCCCTGCTACTGTTCCCATCCTTGGCCTCATCCTTATCCCCATCCCCTTTCCTGTCCCCATTTCCATCTCCATCTTCTCATCTCCTCCACCTCCTCCATCTCCATCATCTCCATCTCCATCCTTGTTCCCATCCCTATCCTGATCCCCATCCTTGTCCCCAGCGATGCTCCCACCCCTCCCGAAGCCGCAGGGATGCCCGTGCCAGCAGGACTCTGCTCCCGAGGCCAGGGCACAACTCCAGCTCTTCCCACCTGCTGCTTTTTTAGCTGACTGACGCCAGTTTTGTTGAGCAGGTGGTAAAAACCAACTTTAAAAACTGTGCAAAAAACCTGGCAGCTGCCCCTTCCATGTGGCTGAGGGTCCTCAGGGACCCCAGGACCTTTTTCACCCGGACACGGGGCAGCGCTGGCTGGATCTTGTGGGGTTAGCAGCTCTTCCCTTGAAAACCCAAGTTAATTTACCCCTTAAAAAATCCATTAGAAGAGAAGTGTTGCAATGAAGTGTCTA
>NW_010141502.1:316-918 GCF_000699245.1 Pterocles gutturalis | reverse complement strand
ATCTTTCCCCTGCAGCAGCCAGACATTTTGTCCCGGTAACTTTTCCAGCCCCCTGGGGATGGCTAGGTTTGTATTTTTAATAGCCCCCAAGACAGCAAGGCTGACCTCCTTGCTTTCCTGCCCCCTCGCCACCTCCCAGCTGCCACCAAATGCCACCACTCCCCATGGGACGAACATCCTGGCTGGGTCTCCCTGCTCAGAGGGGCTGCTGACCCCTCACCATGCCCAGTTTCCCCAAAGAGCCCTGGGGATGTTTGAGCTTCAAAGAAAACCCAAATTTTTTTTTTTTTTTTTTATTTTTTTGGCACAGGGAACTCCTTGAAGGCTGCAGACGGCGTCCAGCTGGCCTGAGCCCTGCTCCAAGCCCTAATGGTTTTTTGGGGCCAGGAGAAGCATCTCCATCCAAGGGATGGGGCTGCCAGGGACAGCATCCCAGCCAGATGTGGTCCCCATGGTCATGTTTGCTGGGACAGCTCGTCCCCAGCCCCCGGAGCTGCTTTCCAGGATGGCCATGGTGGAGGGGACACAGTGACAAATCCCCGTCACCGCGACAGGGACAGGGCAGAGGGTGTCCAGCTGCTTTCCGCTGCGAGGATTCCAGG
>NW_010141502.1:0-217 GCF_000699245.1 Pterocles gutturalis | reverse complement strand
ACATTTGGGGACAGATGCGATAGGGACAGTGGCCTGGGGCCAGGGAAGCAGGAAGCGCTCCAAGACAGAGCAGAGCTTTTGGCTTCTCCCAGCCTGAATTTCCTGGATTTTTTCCTGGATTTCTCCATTTTGGGGTGTCCTTTCCTCCAACTGTGGGTGCCCCCACCCCAACACCCTAAACCCAAGGGACAGCCCCCAACCAGCTGCCCATCCTCGA
>NW_010141501.1:0-1335 GCF_000699245.1 Pterocles gutturalis | reverse complement strand
CACTCACCCCCGTGCCGCGCACGCCCACGTGCCCCCACTCACCAGTGTAGATGGAGGCCTCGCGCGCGGCCACCGGCATGTTGGAGGTGTTGGCCACCAGCGTCGTGCGCTTCATGATGCTCTCGGTCCTGCCGTCCACCTCCATGGTGAGCTGGGGACGGCGTCACCATCACTGTCACCTCCACCACCACCATCATGTCCCTGTCCCACCTCGGGGAAGTCCCGCAGGACCTCGGCCATCTCGTTGTGGTGCTCACTGCAGCCCATCGCTGTCACCATCACTGTCACCATCTACCATCACCGCCACTGTCACCATCACCGCCACCACCTGGTCCCTGTCCCCGTCGTGTCCCTGTCCCCACCTCGGGGAAGTCCCGCAGGACCTTGGCCATCTCGTTGCCACGCTCGCCGCAGCCTGTCACCGTCACTGCCACTGTCACCATCACCGTCACCATCACTGTCACTGTCTGGTCCCCGTCCCCGCCACATCCCCATCCCTGCCGTGTCCCTGTCCCCACCTCGGGGAAGTCCCGTATGACCTTGGCCATCTCGTTGCTGCGCTCACTGCCACCATCACTGCCACCATCACTGTCACCACCCATCCCCGTCCCCACCATGTCCCCGTCCCACCTCGGGGAAGTCCCACAGGACGTTGGCCATCTCGCTGTGCTCACCACCACCATCACTGTCACCATCACTGCCACTGCCACTGTCACCATCACTGTCCCCGCCGTGTCCCTGTCCCACCTCAGGGAAGTCCCGCAGGACCTCGGCCATCTCGTTGTCGCGCTTGCCACAGCCCATCACTGTCACTGTCACCGTCACCATCACCGCCACCGCCACTGTCACCATGACCACCACCACCCGGTCCCTGTCCCCGCCGTGTCCCTGTCCCCATCTCAGGGAGGTCCTGCAGGACCTTGGCCATCTCATTGTGGTGCTCACCACCACCATCACTGTCAGCATCACTGTCACCATCACTATCAACATCACTGCCGCTGTCACCACCACCGCCACCACCCGGTCCCTGTCCCCACCATGTCCCTGTCCCACCTCCGGGAAGTCCCGCAGGACCTCGGCCATCTCGTTGCCGCGCTCGCCGCAGCCCACGTAGACGATGACGTCGCTGTTGGAGAACTTGGACAGCGCCTGCGAGATCACCGTCTTCCCGCAGCCGAAGGCGCCGGGGATGGCCGTGGTGCCACCCTGCACGCACCTGGCCCGCCCCCCACCCCCCCCCCGCCACAACCCCACGGTGGTGGGAGGGACCCTTGTCCCCATCCCCATCCCTGTCCCTGTCCCGTCTCCATCCCTGTCCCTGTCTCCATCCCTGTC
>NW_010141500.1:13647-17215 GCF_000699245.1 Pterocles gutturalis | reverse complement strand
TTTTTTTTTTTTAATCAGAAGACAGGCGCGCAATACACCTTCCTCCAGTTAATGCCTAACCTCCTTCCAGGAGGACAGAAGGAGCTTCATCCTGCCAGTCTCCTCTGCTCCCATTCAACTTTACTCCTAAAAATGGACACGTTCTCCTAAAGTGCTTCACAAATCTCCCCCCTGTACATTGAATTAATCCAAACACATTTCATGACAGAAAATTTTGCCTCTCCAGTATGTCATCAAGACCCATTTTAAACTCTCAGAACTTATAACTGAGGTACTCAAATATTATCTTTGTCCATAATAAAACTGACTGCTCTTTGCTTCCTGACTCTTCAGCTCAAAGGACTTTTTTTTCACATCCTAAAGTAACCACATTTTCCTAATGGCCTCCTGTGAGGGACTTTACACAAAGTATTTCAGCACTTAAATAAATCATATCGCCAGTTGTTCCCTAACCACTATATTACGAACTCTTCTGAAGAAGGAGGAAAAACAATCTAATTAGTTAACCTTTGCACAGTACTTTGAAGATGAAAAGTGCTGTGTCTGTTTAAACATTCTTACACCACCTGGTGCATTGCTTTTGGTTCAGTCTCCCAAACTGATCAGAATCCAACACTGGCCCCATGGGAACCATTCCAAAGAGCCCTGGCCACCACACTCACTTTCTGCCTTGTTGGGATGCTCCTCAGATGACACCACTCTCCACACACACACCAATATACTTCCTAGAAAGAAAACCCTAAAACCCCTCCAAATCCCAATTCTATAGTTTGGCTGCATACTACAGACCTTTTTCTATAAATAAACACATCACTGGTTTGGAGGCTGATCCTGAACCCTTTACCCAAATAGTCATTAATATTCACTTGCCCCAGCAGTGCTGGATGAACGGCTGACTGTTGGGATAAGGGAATCACAGTATAAAACCTACATGATTTTGAAATTTTCACTGCTATGCAAAGCAGCCAGAGAGTTACTAAAACACAACAAAAGTAGCAACAACTTTTAATCAGCATGTCTCCTTGGGTCTGGAAGGGAGTTTGGTGAAGAAAAAAGTCAGTCAGAGTAAGATCAGCTCTCTAATTTACAACACAATGCATCAATTAACTAAATTAATTGAAGAGAAATTAATATCTTGCACAGTAGCTGGAAATTCAGACCCTACTTGTGCTGCACGTGTGATGGGTTTGGAAGCTGGCTAGACCTCACGTCGTGTGGTTTTTACTGCTGAGGAGCTGGTATTATTTCTCTTTCATCCAATGCGTTTGCTTTTTGTTTTCTGTTTTTAAGCAAGGGTTGTGGTTGTTTCTAACCCATATGTCTCTAGTTTTGAGCTGCGTGGTTTGCCCCCTCTGTCTCTCATCACTGCTTTTGGCCCAGTTTCTTGACAGGAAATACGAGATTTATTTTATCTGGCCTGAACTACATTGTTCCTTCCTGACTACTGGTGTTACTTCACTCCAAATAACACGCCTTTGCGCTTACTGCCTGTGCAAGGTCAAAGCCTGAGGGGAACAGACATATTTAAGAGCAACGGTGAGAGAAGGGAATAAGGCTTGAGGGCAAAAAAAGACTATAAAAGGAGAGGGGAGGGGAAGAAATAGAAAGAAATTAAGATGCAATGTAAAAAAGTTTGGTTTGGAGGAGATCCCCTGTTTTCCCACAGCCAGCAATAAGCTGAGCTGCTGCTACAGAATAAGTCTTGGATACAGATTCAAGCCAAGCTAGTAACGCTAATGTTATCAATTGAAGCAGGACATTGCCAGGTAATTTAGATAATAAAATTGAGGAGAAAAACTGTTACCAAAATTGATACAAGAATTTTTAAAATTTTGCTGAAGATTTTCAGTCTTTCTCTGGTCCCTCAGCAGAACAAGCAGTGCAGAAACATGAAACATATCCATAGTTAAGAGGAAAGCAAGCTGAACACAAACATATAAATGCCGAAAACCAAACATCAGTTTTTAAATGAATTACATTTGAGTCACTTTGGTGCTTGTAGAAGGATTTGTAAATCTTTGCCTGGTGTCATTAAGTACATAATAAATTAACTTCTAGACGGTGGGGCAGGATCTGTGCTGGGCATTGCAGGTCTGCTGAAACCCATGTCACTCAAGCTACCCAAGAGCAGAACAGCCTTGCAGTTGCCAAACTGCTTTTTGACTCATCAAAGGGCTAAAAAACCCCCATCTCCCCCATATACCTGACCTAAAATGAATTCAAAGCAACAAACAAAGCTAATTCTCCAGCCAGTAGAGGCACACGCTTTGCCAGCATCCCAGCCTGCAGTGTACTTACTCTGAGCGGGTCACACAGCTTCAGCCTGCCCACTTACTCGCTTTTATCCTTGAAACTGGACTGAGTTAAGTTGTTCACAGCTTCAGATAAGCACAGGGATAATGGGCACTTTTGCCTAAAACACACCCAAATACTAGAATAAGTACCTTTTTCAGGTTGAATTATTTATCTTAGGCTGATCACAAATTTTATTTTGTAAGACACTTCTGCCAAAGTCATCCCCCACAGCATTTTTACCCGTGATGGTTCAGAAGGAACTCAAATGCCTGCTGAAAGCCTGCAGTCGCAAATTAGCTACTAACCAGCAAGACTACAGAGGCTCAAATGTTTTTGGATAATTCTCTAAGTTCTGATGCTTTTGTGACTTTTTTCTGATACCAGCCGAAACAAATTGTTCGGATGGGGCCGGAGGCCTGGGAGGAGAAGGAAAGGATGGCTCTTCACACAGCCTGAATGGCACTAACAGCACTGCAAGTCAATAGCAAAAAGTGGTCCATGCTCCCTCATGGTAGCCTTTTGCTACCTCAAACACTAAGGCACATTACTGGGTCTGTTCCACATCCCTGCACTGAGCTCTGGCTGGCTCTGTGTGGTGCAGGAAGCCAGTGCTCTACTGCAGGATGTTCTGCTCTGCACAGACAAAATCCTGAGGAACATCCTAGACCTCTGCTTCCTGAGCATCACATCATGCTCCCACAGGCAGCCAGCCAGCTTCCTCTCACCTAAGGGAAAATGGTTTTCTGTACCAGCTGGAAGGTTGTGTCTGGGGAGATGGTTCTTGCTCCTTGTCCCAGAAACACAAGGATTGGGCACACACTGTTTCAAATGTCTCATTTACTTGGTCACAGCTCAGAGAAGGGTTGGAAAAATGTCATAACTGGTACATGGAAGAGTACGGGACCAAGTGACTGCAAGCAGGGAAGAGCAGGGCCTCCTCTTCAAGCAGCAGGAGTTTATTACATCAGCTCGGCTGAGTATTGAACTGTACCACCACATGACAAGATGGGTGGAGCAGAGATTGTTGTTTACATTTGGGGGTGCAAATTTCTAGTTGAGGTGCTGAGGGCCACAAAAATGATCAGAGGGCTGGAGCATCTCCCATACAAGGACATGCTGAGGGAGTTGGCGTTGTTTAGCCTGCAGAAGAGAAGGCTCTGGAGAGACCATATTGCAGCATTGTGGTCCTTAAAGGGGGCCTACAGGAGAGATGGGGAGGGACTCTTTATCAGGGAGTGGAGTGATAGGACAAGGGGTAATGGTTTTAAGCTGA
>NW_010141500.1:0-13591 GCF_000699245.1 Pterocles gutturalis | reverse complement strand
GGCTTGCCCGGAGAAGTTGCAGATGCCCCAGCCCTGGAGGTGTTCAAGGCCAGGCTGGAGGAGGCTTTGAGCTACCTGGTCTATTGGGAGGTGTCCCTGCCTACGGCAGGGGGGTTGGAACTTGATGATATTTAAGGTCCCTTCCAACCCATTCTGTGATTCTATGATTATTTTACCGAAGCACACGACAGTAGCAGCAGCCTGACTTCCTACTGCATGCTGAAGTTTCTCACTTTTCTACGCAATTATTACCCCAACCTGCTTATCCTTATGAAATAGGGAGTCTCTCAGTGTCCTGGCTTAAAAACACACGATCAAGCCTTATGGTCCAGTTCTGTTCCCTTTTTGCTGAGGTCTGAAGGCTCAAAAAGCTTACCAAATTAAGAATGGCCATTTAGTAAAAAATGGATTAAGAATAGATTTAAAGTTGACAAGAGCTTTTCAACAGAGTGGCAAAGCAAATATGCCCAGTGCCGTCTTCCTGAAGCTCACCCCTATACTCCTAGAGCGAGAGTCTAAAAGCTGTGGGTTGCCTTCAGCAGTTCTTTGTACCCTTCAGAGTCTACTAACTTCATTGCAATTAGGTTTAAGTGGTGTTTAGCATTCCACGATTGCCCTACTTTACAGTCCCTTCATTTTCCTAGCTTAAAAAATAGCGATGTTGCAACACTGTAGTGTTTCTGTTGTGATTGTCATGATGGAAGCAGAGCCAATGCAATTTGCCCATGTTTTACTAACCGCCATCTGGCAGTGAAATGGTGACATGCTAATCTTCACAGGACTCTTGTTTTTCAACTATCTGCTGGACAACTAAGGAGATCACCAGGCTGCTGGGATGAGTGCCAGATGGGAGGCAGGTATGTTTATGAGTTTAAGATTCTTATTTTCTTCCAGTGCTTTCACATGCTGTTCGTGGAGTGGCAGGAAAAGTGAAAAGGGGGAGGAGGGGATGAGTCAGTGACTAGACTACAACTGTTCAAAATCACTTTGAAGTTCTGCAAAACACAGTTGTTTCACCATCCACCTCTTATCTGCTGTTTGTTCACTTGCCCTTGAGGTCTGGATGGGTTTTTTGGGAGTCCTCCTTTCCAGTCCTTCGCTTAGTGCCCCCAGTCTGACAGCCAAACACACTGCTGAACATGCACGCAGAACTCAACAAAATGGTCTCGCTTGCCTTTCTGCCTCATTCTTGTAGCTGTGGAGAGCTCTGGAGTGATGGAAAGGCAGTCATATGCTGCCTCACCAGTAATTACAGGCAGCTGACATGGTGTTACCACAGCGGATATTACAACAGCTTTGTACCAAGGAGAGAAGAGTCTTTGCTCATCTCCCTGGGCTTCAGGGCTGCTACAATGGCAAACACAGTTGTAACAAGATGGAGATTGAGTCTTCCAGACGATAAATGCCTACATATCCCAAAGGATAATGATGACATCAAAATTATACAACCTAAAAATCCCACAAGAACAAACAGCAACTTTTAAATGGTGAAAAAACAACTGAGGACAGTGGATGAAGCAGTCAGTAGATCACTGCTCCTCAAGTGATCCAGATGGTAGGTTAACTTTGGCTGGAATGTGCTCAGGTCTCAGCTACATGATGTCTCTTAGGCTCCCCTCCTAGATCCCACATCTCTAGGTATCCTTAGAAGAGGCCACAGCTCATGGCTGTGGGTCTCAGCTGGGAGAAGGATGTGCAGCACCTACTGAGATCACCAGAGCTGGAGCCAATGCTGTCTCCTGTTGGTTGTTTCAGAAAAAATCAGCAGCTTCAACAAATTCATCTAGCAAATGCTGGTATAAATTATTTCAGTAACTCTGGAGTAAATATTATTCCCTGTCACACCCCGCATACCTATACCTAATGTCTTACCCTGACTCACCTTCTCACAGCAGAGACAAAAAATAGAGTCTAGTTTTAGCCACTGTAATGACTAACATTCATAATGACTAATGAAGAGCTACAGCTAAAAACACAAGCTGATTTAGCTCAAACTAAACAGTCATGGCTCACCAGCTAGGACTGAAAGATTCATGTTCAGCTCAAATGTAGAGGAGTATCTGTGGCACACTCTCACCAACATGTTACATTAACAGAGCTACATGCAATAAATCCTTATTACAGTAGGCTTCTCATAACAAAGATTTCTGATGAGGGGGCTGGTTTGGAAGAACCCTGTGTTGCATAAATTAAGCAAAACAAACAACTCCTCACAAATTCCCCCCCAAACAAAAACCAGAGCACAAACAAACAAACAAAATCCCTCACCTGTCATGCTCAGGTCGGAAATCAACCCATGGTTACAGTAGAGGGTAAAGTATATGACACATGTGTACCTTCCCTTTCTTCCCTCACGCTAGGTAAGGCAATTACTATGAAAATTATCTGCTCAATTATTAATTAAATATCTATAAATTCACACACTCGCAGACAGTCTCTCTCTCAATAGGGCTTGGCATAAAGGAGCACACAGAATTTTGGCAACAAGCTGAGAGTGGAATAGGCGGCACAACCTAGACATGCCCAAGCCTTCTCGACATAGGAACAGCTTCTCTTCCCTATGCCAGTGGTTCGCTCGGTGCCAGCTCCAATGCACATCCCCTTCCAGGAATGGCTCTCATCCATGCTGGCAAACAAAATGATAGAGAAGAAAATATGAAATTACTCTTTAAAATGTAAGTGGAAGGATGAGCACAGCGCCAAGTGAGAAGAATCCAAATGTGAGATCCCACATTGCTACGTGTCAGTTGGAAAGATGACACACATACAGAAAGTCAAGCAAACAGGTTTGTCCCCAAAGGGAAGCTAAAGGAGACCATTTGCTTTTTGGATAATAAAATATTTAAAGCAGCACTGCACAAATTATAAATAAAAACACTAACTGCAGTCACCAAGAATGCATGCACCCTATGTGGAAGCTGGCCAGCAAACCCCTTCATTAAATACAATATGATCAGAGGGAAATAGAAAAGTGGCTACAGACCTCTGAAGGCCAGCAGGTAATGCAAGCCAATTGGTTATTCAGTTCTAATTAAGGGAACCAATACTTATTTTGGACTACTCACAGAACAAAAAAGCAAGAGTTCAGGGTGAAGTAAAGTCTACTTTATTTAACAATCTGTGACTGATTATAAGGGAGCAGCAAGTCCCAGATGGGTGGGAGTGCTTACAAAAAACATCTATTTTCCTACAACTTACAATCAATGCTTTTAGTTTCCATGTATTGTAACAATGCCACTTAACACAACAGCACAGAAGAACAAAGAAACATGAAACAACTTCGCACCAAAATTTGAACAGGACATGCTTTCCCACTCAACAAAGGATGCAGTTCAGGCTTCTAATTTTAGCATCTTATTCAAGACGATACCTGATTTAGAGAGCTCCTCAGTCAAGACCTCAGCTCTGACCTAACCCTAAGAAACTGTTTAATTCTGTTGTGTAAAATATGCAGGCTTTTTGGAACAGAGATCATGCCTGCTATGGTGCTATAGAAAAATCACCATGCAGATAGTATTTTAAAATGACATTCACTTTAGCTATTATTTATGTGCAACTATATATGTTTTTAAGAGCTACTATCATTTTGAAATGAACAATCGTTTTGCTTTTTAAATTAATCTTATTCATGTCCTCATAACCACTTGGATTTATTATTGCTGGAGTGCAAAACACATGGAAGCATGGAAATGCCAACAATTTACAAAAAAAATGTAGTCCCTTTTCTGTAATGATTAGGAGTTCAATAAACTGTTCATTTTTATATTCAGAAAAGGCAACATACTTTAACATTCCCTCTCTGTGCCTTTGCCCACCTTGTACATAACCCCCGCTGTCTTGGCACGGCAGTGGAAAAGCAGCAGGACCGTAAGTAATGGTAAAAACCTGGAACTTAGCAGACTTAATTAATTCATGTTCTGTGTAAAGAAAAAGAAAAGGTCTATGTTTGTCTCCTTGCAGAGCTCCTAAGGAAACTCTGCTAGACAGAGTACGTGCATTAGGCTCACCATTTTTTCATGGCTCAGCAGAGCTAGGTAAGGGAACATAACACAACTTTCATCTACAAGGATCTTCCCCAGGCAGCCGCTGTAAAAGGGTTAACGACTGATGTTTCCATTAAATCTGACCTACCAGTTTTGCAGTAGCCTGATCTGATCCTTGTTTTGCCCCTATTTGCATGGACAACCAGAATCACTCCATAACAAGTAATGCATAACCCTCGCTCTAACAAAAGGTCAATTCATTTTAAAGGGAAGCACACAGTATTTCTCCTTGCGCTTAAAACAAACAAACCAGGGCAGAGCCTGCCTATACACCGTGCTGCTACTTACCAAGAATTAAAAGCTCCGCATTCAGAACCTAATGGATGAAGAATACATCTATAGGCATCCATGTGTACTTTGGACCGAAACCAATACTATCACCTTGCAAACTGCCAGACAGGATGATATTCAGCCTCCCTAAGCTCTCCAATCCAAAACATTGATCATCTCAGCTCTGAACTTTCAAGGACCAGTTATAGTCTCCTTCACTGGGTATTCATGGTCAGGTAAGAACAGCAGCAACAATAAAAAGCCCTCAAAACCTTTCTATAGGAAGCCATTCTTCTATCTACTTATTTTTATATCCTGACTCTGAATTTGTTTTTGACACAAAAAGATTGAGGATTGATATCTATGAGGATTGATAACAGAATGTGCATTACTTTAGCCAAGTGTTTGAACATACTGAGGTCAAAACAGACCAAATAATGGGATAGGAACTGGTGATTGTAACACAAACCCACTAGGAACTGAACTAACACTGCAAAAATCAACTTGATGGTTAATATTAGTTGACCCTAACTCTGAAGCCTCAGCTCAGAGACCAAACACAGGAAATGGACTCCTAGAAGGTGTTTCAGCAGATCAGGTTTGTGGCAGCATCAGTTAGGCAGCACTGTTCAGAAGATGCAATGAAAAGATCCCGACGCTGAACAATACATTGTTCAATATTCCAGTATATATTTACTAAATATGTTTTACTAGGAGAGTTTAATACTTGCATTAATATCAGAAATATTTTTTATAGAGATAAAATATTAATTGCTCAGAAGCTGAGATTACCATACACTCCATGTTTCTTGGTCAGGGATGTTCAGGAACTGTCTGTTATGCTTTTTTGACAGGAAAATAGTCTTCACTAAATCAAACTTTTCTACAAGAAAAATTTGATTGTGCCAAAATACTCTAAGGAAATTAAATATTTTGGGGCAAGACCAATGCAATTTGAATCATTTCAGTATATTTAAGTTACATGAAAATGGCTATGCCTGATGGAATTTATCCTAAGACATTTGTGCAAGCAACTGAAGCAATTCTGCAGCAGTTAGCATAAAACTTAGAAAGGGCAGGGGAAGTATGGGTAGAAAAGAACAAAATAATACCTGCCTTTGAGAGAATTATAAACTTCAGTTTACCTTCAACTCCCAGAAAAATCTGAAAAAATAATCTTTTTCTAAGCACATGGACAGTAAGAAGGAGATAAATAACACACATCAGTATTGACTAGCCAAGAAAATACCTTGTTAAACAAACCCTATTTCTTTCTGTTACTTACAGTTCTGTGAAGAGCATAGAAGCAGTAGTTGTCATACTTGGACTGTGGTTCAGTTTTTGAAACTGTCTGACACTGCCTTCACACAAGCAAACTATACGATCTACAATAGATGGTCTTGCTGTGACTATCACAGGGTAGACAGGAAAACAATACACTATTACAAAAAAATGTATTATTAATGGCTCATTAATAAAATGGAAGAATACATAGAGTGGCGTTCTGCAAGGATCTGCCCTAAATCTGGTGCTACTCAATATTTTCACTAACAACTTGGACGACAGAATAAAGAGTGTTCTTATGAAATCTGCAGATAGCGTCAAACTGACAGAGACTGTGAGTAGGAAGACAGAATCGGAATTCAAAATGATCTCGAAAATTGGAGGAGCAGCCTGAAAAGGATGCAATCGGGACAAGATGTAACTATGATTAGGTAGAACAGCTATCCGCATAAATGCGGGACTGGGAGAAGCTGATAAAGGAGCAGTTCTTTGGGAAATGATCTGGGTGTTACAGTCAACTGGAAGACAACAACGTGATGATATTGTGAAAAAGGCCAGCATCACACTGGAATGTGTACCATCATATGATACATGAAGGTACATGAAGAAAATCTTTCACTCAGTTCATTACTCGTAAGACCTCTTTAGGGTACGATTTCAGGGCACCTCTCTTGAAAAGAGACACGTTCTATCTGCAGATAGTTTCTAATTTCTACCCTAAATTTAATGGCCACTGTATGTATTAATTATTTTATTTTTATCCCTTAACTTAAACTCTCTTTCTTGGTGTATTAATACCAGACAAATCATGTAACTACTTGATCTTGCTAGGTTAAACGAATCAAACCCTTCATTCTTTTTCATTAAGCAAGCTCTCTGTTCCACAGGTAATTTTTGTACCTATTCTTAAAGTGTTTCCAGTTTAAATTAAACTCTTTAAACACAAGTAAATGGAGCTGGACACAATATTCTACATGCTTTGTACAATGACTTTTTTCCCTCTTTTGCTGGAAATACCAAACCTGATACATCCTGCACTCATACTGCCTTTTCATGTTATCATATTTAATGTTTTGAGAGTAATCCTATGATCACCTAAATGTCCAGGTCTCTCTCCCTCGCTCTGAGGAAGGGAGGAGATGACAAGGTATAGCAAACATTCCTGTTGTTCAGTCCTTAACCAAATGACCTTGCTGTTTATGCTGTAAAGTTTTATCTGACTGTTAATCCCCTGTTGCTCAAAGTCATCTGATTTTCCATTATAGCATTCTGATCCTCCCCTAAAATGATAATGCCTCTCAAATTTATATGGTTGGTTTCCATTTAAAACACAACTGTAAGACCAATTAAAGTTCTTTATCTGTCCTCTTTTCCCCTTTTATTTAGGTATATGAACAATGAAAAGCATAGCGTGAATCACAATTTTTTCTCTTTTTTTTTAAACAGAAGCCAACCACATGAAGTTTTGAGTCATTAATTCCATAACTATCGTGACCCAGCCCTCTCACTGCTGAAAGACTGGTAGGTTGTTCATTCCTTTTTAACCCCTAAGAGAGGTTTATACTGACTGAACATTTTCAAAGCTGACACAGCAAGGGGGGGGGGGGGGGGGGTAGAAAAAAAGGGGGAAAAAAAAAGCCGAAAATTGCATTTCCCAGTCAGGCAATAGGCTCCGTACTAGAGTTCACAGTTTTAAAACATACATTATTTTCTCTCTAAATAACACGCAAGATACTGTTCATGATCTATTATGCCAATGCTTTTCATAGCGCTATAAAAGATACTCTTCTATGTAACAGACTCCTCAGATATATATATCTGATAGAACAGTTCTAGGTTTGATGATAAAATTATAATCCAAAATTTTATGGCCTGTCATAAGAAGGAGATCAGGCTGGAATAATGTACAGCCCAGATGATGGTTCTTTCTGGCTCTGCACTGATCTCTACAGCTCCTCATATTCACTGATTATAACAAGGATGAATGCATTATCCAAAACAGATTAAACAAACAATATTTGAAACACTGCTGCCTTAAAAATGTTCTGAATGTTGGGATACTTTAGAAATGAATCAGATATATTTTTACTGATATTTCAATCAAATAATATGTGTGTGTGTGTGTGTGTGTGTGAAGGGATGGGACAGGAAAGGTCAGGGCTGACTTGTGTATTAGAGATGTTCTTTTTCACAGTCTTGTGATTCATGTTCTTCCACGGTTTTCTGAAGCAAGTACTTCAGATCTGGCTGCTGCACAAGCCCCGTAACTAGTTCTCATCACAAGTTTCCTAAGGGGTCTCAGCAGACAGATGGAAACGATACACATGCGCAAGAGCTGTTCCAACACAATAGAGCCACTGTATCAGTAATGTGGGAAATATAGCATCCCTCCATCCCTGAGCAGGCTTTAAGGCACTGGATTGTAACAGCTCCAAAGAAGTGTTTGTGGTCTGCCAAGTCAATCATCTGTACATTAAAAAGTCATAGCTGGTGCTGCTATCCCTTTGGCACAACACTTAAAAAAGATCAGTTAAAAAGGAAAAATAAAAGGAACACACCAAAGCCACACAAAACTCAGAGTAATTTAGTTACTTGTGACCAGCAAAGCACAAAAATACATGCTTAGCTTGACTCCAGCACAAGTGAAGACAGGGCTTATGTCTTTTGCTGAGTCAGGAATTTAGCACCGAACATTACTGAAAATTGCTCTGCTGCTGAACACTCTTAAGAATATTCTTAATCTAAAATTGATACCATACCACGTATCCTGCTATTGACAATAATGGAGTAATCTCATCCCCGCATACTGACGAAGATGCACTTTCCTATATTCCAATGCCATACCTTTTTCAGAGACAACCCCACGTAGTTTATTATATACGCACCTTAAAAGCAGTTGTTTCTCATGTTTGTACAAACAGCCGCTAGCAAAGCATAGATGTTTGCGTACTGAAGAGCAGCCAGTCCAGCCAGCATGACCCAACCGTGCACAGCTGGATTCTTGAGCAGAACTGGGGGGGTCCATCAAGCAATTACCAACATTCAGACTTCAGCTGGACTGCCATGTCTGACAGCCACCCTAAGTCCCAGCCCCCGTATTGCCCTCAGGTGGGCTGCAGGAGAGGACAAAGCAGAGCTGCTGTCCCATACACTGTTGCTTTCTTGGATGGCATCGCTGTCACTGCTGCCCAGCTGCTGGGTGAGGGACGGCTCAGAGGCCCTGCAGCAACCAGGGAGGACTTGGAAGTGTAGTGTCACAAATGCTGCACAGAGCAGTGACAAAGGCATGCAGAAGCAACCTTTTCCCGTCGTGTTCCATAAGTTCCTAAACACATTTATATCGGTTATTTTTGAGAATGAAAAATTACTGCTGGGGTTGGTGGGGAGATTTTTTTCCTGCTCACAAGTGTTGCCGTGGGATTGAGGGAACGAGTGGGGGGCTTACTGTTTGTAGCCTTGAATACCATGTGTCTGAGGATAAAGAAGAGAAGATCTATACTAGAAAACAGGAGGATTTGTTCTTCCTGTTCATTTGGGAAAAGGAGATCACAGGAGGAAGAAAAGAAAAAAAGGGGAGGGTAGGAAATAAAAGAAGGAAGGACCAATTGCGATGCAGGAGCAAGGAGGGTGCAGATCTCAAAAATGCTTCTTACTGGTTGTCAGCTTTCCGTATACACAATGGCAAAACTAATCATAAAAACAAATAATCAGACATTAGAGTCAACTTAATCCTTGCTTAAATACTGGAGACATGTAACTCTAAAGGCACGTACAGTGTGATTATAAATAAAATCTGTGGTCTGTCATTAAATTGAGCTATTTAAGAGTAAAAGATGGCAACTCAGGAATTAATGGTACTGATGCTGTTGCAATAACATCAGCCACCAAATTTAAAGTGGAGCCTATGTTACACTTCAAGATTTTACACCCACCTACTAAGCCTGATTAACTCCTCTTAGCCCCTGAATGGGGAGGGCACTTCAGGACATGCTTAAATGTATCTTTATCTAGGAAAGTACTTAAACGTGTCCTCAAACTAAGGGGTACTTCTCTGAGCTGGGATCTCAGTTTCTTGGAGCTGATGCTACTGTAACATATTAAAAGCTAGGCTTCCAGTACAAGTCTGGATGATATGACCAGTGATTTATAAATGCCATACCTTTAAAAAAATTGTCACCTGGCCAGTTTTTGGTTATTTATTTACACACACAGACACAGAGAAGTACAGTAACAGACACTTTAAATTTGTTTGTAAAGAATAAAAAAACCAAACATTCTGAAACTGAGTCAAAACATTCCTCGGTTTTAAATAAAAGAGAGAACTCTCCACAAAGTAATCTCTGAGTGCTTTTATATTTTTCACATGAAGTGCATAGGATCGGCAAAATTTGTATAGCCAAGATTTCTTTGGAAAACATTAAGGTCCCTGTCCCACTTGAGACATCAAGTCATTACTAGTAACGTTTTCCCCACTGAAAAACTCCATTAGTTTTGAAAAGGATAATTACTTTAAGAGAAAACAAAAGTGGTCAGAGAAAGAAACCCTCCTGAAAATGAGAGCGTTTTCTCTTTGCCGGTGGTAAATACACACCAGTATTGTATGCCCGTACCTCTGCAAGCAGGTGGATGCTCCTGCAAAACTCCCAACTCATTCGGGATGACAGACAACTATCTTCAGACAAGCTCCACACATGCCCTCTTTGCCAGGGCTAAAGTCTCAACAGCTACATATTATGTAGGAAAAAATGTTAATGTCACACCTTTGTCCTGCTCTAGACAGGTCAGATAAGAAACTGTGCTCAGTGTGGTGAATTGGAGGGTTGTTTCAGAAACTGAAGCTGCAGATGAGCGTGTAGTTAGGGAAAAGCAGCTGAACTGGAGAGTAAGATGATAGAGGAGGTGCAGAGGATCCCTATGCAGTAAAGACGGATTGTGCTCCAGATGTGGCAGCAGGGTTATTAAAGTCCTCTTTATCAGACTGTGCAAACACATAGCCACATATAATTGTTTACAGCTCTGTCAAAGATACCTGAGGCTTAGGATCCTGCAAAACATGGAGCAAGAAAAGGGTCTTTATTGACTGAACAAGCGGTGACCTGTTACTGAATGTGTTTGTTAGCACTTCCAGCGTGATCGTGTGTCTTGAGCCATGATATGAAATAAAGGGCCCTTTCTGCTAAAGAAAACCCTTCTCTGTCCCAGAATTTCTAATAACACTTTTTTCTATACTTAGGATTCATTACATCTGGCTGGTTTTCTCCTAACCTTTCCGGCTTCCCTAGGCTATGTCCAGAGTAGATCTCCTAAAGGGGATCAAGTTTTCCGTTATATTTTGAAAGAGGAATCAATGAAAGCTGATTATTTTCGGCAATTTTTCATGACTCCAGCACATAGTCCCTTGCTTTGCTTTGTGGACACGGTCTGGTTTTTTTTAGGTGCCACAATGCTATCAAAGTACAAATTACCGTACATGCTCTTTGCTGACATTACAAGCTGCGATCTGGCATCAATAGCAACTTAACTGCGCTGAGATAGTGGCATGTACGCTGTGACAGATTAGTGTACCGTCAAAAGGAGAAGTTCTTATTTAGGTAACACAGCAAGCTTTTGTCCATCACACTACATGTTAATTCGGTGACCTGAAACTCTTCGTGCTTCCTCAGGAGCTAAGGAGAACTGCTAGAATCCTCATGTTTTTACAGCACTAACTTTTCCTTTCCAATCCCCTTCATCCTTTTTTCCTACCTCAATACTTTGCAGCATGAAAAGGATGGAAGCAAAAGTTAACATGCTTAGCAGTCCCCACAGACTGCTTAAATAAACACTGCGATTGCAATTTAGACAATCTGGAGTCCATTCAATATTAAATCCCCATCCCAGGCTACAACTGCCAAACAAATAAAGGATTCATGGAGTACTTTACACTGTCATTTACCACCGTAACCATTGTCACTTGACAATCCAGAGGAGGAGCCTGCAAGGTCTGATACTGCACCAGCTACATCTGTCAACAAGAAGACAGAGAGCTCTGCTAAGCAAACAGGCTTGATCCTGCTTTACACGGCCTCCCTTTGTCTTGCCCCAGCTGAGCCTCTTCTAATCTTCTCAGGCTATCTCCAGCAGCACAAGCAAGAACTTCTGCTGGAACCCGGCAGACAAAAGATGCCTTTCTTCATTGCTGTGCACTGTTTAAATGTTTATGCCACTCCACCTCTGTCCCCCCCACCTTTATCCCACGTTCCCACCCACTGCACAACTGGCTTGAACACGTTGTATTATTTGCGACAGCAAACGATACCAGTGTTTGGCACGTCAGAGGGGCAAAAAAAACCCCAAACCACCTAAAATGACATTATCAAGACAAAAACTTTGTAGGTTTGGGGTTGAAATGCATCACATATTTTACTCTCCCTCAGCTGCAAATTATTTCAGTTACTTAGTCTGAAGTGGCACCCAGATCGAGTTCCCATTGTACTACTTTGTGTCAGGATGAGCTGGTTTGGTTGGAGAGCTCCAGTTTGTCTCTTATAAAAAGCCACTGGCACCAGAAATATTCATCACCTCCAAAATTGAATCCGCCTGGAGACACTTAGGCAAAAGTGATCAAGGCACATGACTCTAGATGTCCAGGCTGGCAAATACTAGCATTAGAAGTCTTGCACTGAGCATCTTTTTTTCATAGCTAGCCATCTTAAATAAATGGTACATAAGCAGTATCACCAGGTAAACCCACAGGACACACTTCATCTCAAGGAAAACAAATGAATGCAAGATTTCCAGCTGTTTCAGCATCAGGAACTGCAATATTTATTCTGGAAGGAGCAAACAACAGATGTAGTTGGATAGCAAGAGTTCATCTGGTTTTCAACCACATTTGAAATAAAACTCCACTGGCCATTATCATGTCAAAAGTACTTGATAAATGTCAGGAATTTTGGGGAAATCCTAATGTGTAAACCTCAACTTCCAATTGCTTACCCAGGTTAGAAGAGGCCTCAGAGGACAAAATCCTTTATCAACATCTGTTAAAGCAACATTTAAGAAAAAGTGGTTTCCTCAATTTGTGAAATTCACATGAACCATTTTGTGGTGATTGCTTTATAACAACTGGAGAGAGGTATTACTGTAAATAAAATGAGCATAAACACAACTCCACCTTTCAGCTGTGCCATCTCCAGCTGCCGCTCTGCCTGCACAAGGGGACAAGCGGAGCCCACCGCCAGCACCAGGGGTCGGAGGGCAGCACTTCCCCAGCCCAGTTGACACAGCATACTGTGCGGCAAACTTAATATATTTTCACAGTGCCACTCTTAAACCAGAACCTTCAGCTTGTTTTGTTGTCACTTTCTTTGATGAGTTCCTTTAAAAATATATAATCGGGCATTTTGTTAGCAGACTGATGTCAGTATACTAGACCTGAATGACAGAAAGATCTGTAGAGATATAAACCTGGGGAAAAAGGAAGAAAAAAAAAATAAAAAAAGGAAGGAAAAGATTGCTAGGTGAAATCTGACATAAATGGGCCTGTGCCAGGAGTGAATCTAGCTGGTTAAATGTATACTAAAATCTGAATATCTGTTTCAATCTCTCATTCACCCCTCCACAAAAAAAGGAAGAAAGAATTTCCATTATCTCAATAGTAGTTGTTTAGCATTATTCTCTACTAGTAGGAGAGCCACACAGCTCTCCACTCCATCACTATGAAGTATACCCCTAACTTTTTTATCCAATTCTGTTTAGCTGTGTTTTGATTACTGTGTCTCTGCAGTGGCGACCACTACATTTTTTTTCCCCTCTGCCTGTGAATTTATATTTCTCCACACAAATCGATTCGATCCTTGACTGTACCCAAGCATCATTTCCTAACAAATAAATAATTCAGAATTACAATTTACCTCTGTTCCCCTCATGTTGGCACTCTCACTTTTTAATTCTGTAAGCTTAATGACATCAGAAGCAACAAATTTTTCAGGCCAAGTTTGCAATTTTTATAT
>NW_010141499.1:16484-20654 GCF_000699245.1 Pterocles gutturalis | reverse complement strand
CCCCATCCTGCCCCCCTGCCTCCCTCCGCTTCCTCGTTATTGAAATTATCAATATCGTGATCGGAAAACAAAAAAAATCCCTCCAGCCGCGCTGACGCAACTTTGTATCGCAGTTTATCGCAAATAAAGTAATCGGGGTTTATGTCGGAATCTCCCGAGCAAGCGGCTGGTGTTGGGTTTTCACACCTTTGGGTCCGAGTGGGCCTTTGGAGTTACTGTGAGGGTCATTGCCGTGGGGCTTGTTTTATGCCTTTGCTCTGTTGCTTGAAAATATGTTGGTTTTTTTTTCTTCTCGAATGGAGATACTCTTTCGAAGCAAATGCGGGAGTTTCTGGATGAGGATTGTGAGTGATTAGTTGTTTCTTAACCTGTAAATTGTTGGAGTTTGTTAAATCAACCTTCTGGGACTGTGTTATCCCCACAACTCGTATAAAGGAGTCGGGATTAGTGGAGATCAATTTTGCTGACCTCTGTAATTAGTTCTGCTCCAATGTCCTTTATGGGGCTTCACGTTAGCTGGAGCTTGGAAGTGGAAAAAAGTTATTTTTAAAAGTCTTTTTTTTTTTTGAAGAGTGTGCTGTAGCAATTCTGTTGTGGATGACCAGATAGAGACTCGATAAAGGGATTGGAAATGCTGTACTTCCCTAGGACAGTTGGGAGCTGTGGTGTTCCCTGTAATCTTTGCCAGCCATAAAACTTGAGGTACTCATGGAGATATGTGGTGCAGTAGAAATATGTAAAGCATGTAGCTTCAGAGCTGAGTTTAGACAGTTGGTCTGAGATCCGTGAATGTCTTGTGTGCTGGAAGTTTTGGCTAATGTAATCTAATCAGTTTTAAAGGGCCAAGCTCCATTATTTCTGTTTGTGGTGTCTCTTCAGCTTAATATCAGTCCCTCGCCAGGTGTGTTTTTCATGTTTTGCACGCCCTTGCCGAGCTATTGTGGAATTGCAAAGGTGAACCAAGTTCCACATAGTATCTTAAAGGTGAGGTACTAATGATTCATTTATTAGTGTGTTAGAGGAGGTGTATTTTTATAGGTAGATACCTCAGCAGTAGGAGTAGATTGACGTTAACCTCACAACATCCATGCCTGTGGATAGAAGCTGCTATCTGTACTAGAGGAGCATTCACTTGGAAGGCATTTGTGCTGTGGGACACTGTGGCCCAGGCTGTCACCTTCCATGGTGACAGTATCTTGCTTGGATGCTTGAGGTTGGGTTTTTTCTTTTTTTTTTTTTTTAAGCCTAATAGCAGGGTAAGGGTGAGGATCGTCTGGGCATGTGTTGTCTGTTGGCATAAGTTCAAGCATGTACCTATCTTCCGTCTTCATGGGTTGAGCCTAACAGGTCTCCTGTCTGTCCTTCCAGTGCTGCCCGGTGCCGGGCAGACAGGCTAGCCCGGGGCTGTTGCTAGAAGGGCATGGATGTTGAGTTCTGCAAGGCAGACAGGTTTTGTGGGTAGCCTGAATGATGAGTCTCCCGCAGGTAGTGCGGATGTGCCACGTTGCGTGACGGTGTTCCAGCCTGCGTCTTCTGCCTGGCTCGGCAGCCGAGGGATGGCCGGCATAGCCCGGGAGGTGAGGACATGGCATGTTCAGAGTAACAGAGTCCAGCCAGGGACTGCAGCCAGAGAGAAAGGCAGGAGCTTGGTGCTCCTGATTTACAGCCTTGCAGCATCAAAGGAGGAGGGCACAGTTAAGAAGTCAAAGCTTCTCCTAGAAACAGAGCTCTGCCAGGTACTGTCTGATGATGGATGTTTTTAAACACAGTCTATGTAGGGAAGCTTTGAGACTCAGGCTTATGCAGAACTCGCTACTAATCTCTCAGCAGGATATACTCCTGAGTAAGCTGTGTTCTGGTCTAGGGTATGCTCCTGTGCTAAGAGGAGGATTAAGTACTGTTAAAGGAATCTGGTTATTCTGTCCAAAGCATGAATTAAGGCAGTGGTCAATAAATTATACTAGAGGAAAAAAACGTTGGTAGGTTTATTGGTGGTATGCACATGTTCCTGTGTTACAAAGGGCAGTGGCTGCTTTCATATAAATTTCTGCTGGGATAATAAGCTTTAATAGATGGCTACTTAACAAAAAAAATCGTTAGTAGAACTTGTGGTGCCTGCTGTACCTATTTCTTTTCCATTCTGTTTCCAGGACACCAATGTGTCGGTTTTCTCTACCTGGTATTTGGTGATGATCTACTTAATATTGAAACAGTCCTTGAAGCAGCTTGGAAGCATTTCTACTTATTACTGTAGGTGGTTATCTCTGCAATCTGCTTGAGTGCTATTAAATGTTATTTCTATAGGGGTTCCCCACACCTGATAAATAGCCTGAAGTAAACTAAACCACAGCTGATTAGTACAGAGGAACTTTTTGGTTTTGGTTTTGCTCTATTGGTGGAAGGCAGCGTCAGTCCAAGAGGCCGTAAAGGTACGATATGCGTTCCCTGAGCGGTCTCGGCCCCATGTTTTACCAGCCTCCTGGACAGGGAGTTGGCAGTGTGTGTGGTTTCCATCTGGAGGATAACGTAAGCAGCATCCTATTTGCAGGCACACAAAAGGCTGGATGTGGAAAGCTGGGGTGGGAAGCACCCTGCAGCTTGTGATTACAGGATGCTGCTCGGTGCCAAGTGCTCAGGTGTTTGCTTGCTTGCATCGATCACCTGTAGGATAGATAAAGGTAATGAGTGACTTTCTGAAGCAACTGATAGCTGTGGGTGTAGATACCGTTCTGCTTGGCTGCTGTGGGGTTGGCCACGGGCAAGGTAATCCCGTTGGGAGCCTGGGTCAGGGCTGGCGTGTACCACCTGAACGGTCACTTCCAGGAAGCACTGCACTTTTTCTAAATCAAAGCTAGTTGTTAGGGTGTTAGATAAATGAGGTTTTTATGAATAGCTTAGTCATGCTTCACTTTTATTTCTCTCCTCTAAAACAGCTGTCGACAGTCTTGCTGTGGGGAGGGAACGGGCCACTCCTTGTACTGGTTGAACAGTCAAACACTTCAGTCGTGGTGCTGCAGCCTGGCATTGCACTTCTTAGTTACTTTTGGAAATGAAGCAGTGGATATGGCATAATGTCATCTTTTTTTTTTTTTTTTTTAAACCCGCCTTTCTCCTTTGCAAATGACCTTTATGCAGATCTAGAAGGCAGAGCACATCACTGGGAGTTAGCTGGTTCGGTACTTTGGTTAGTGATAAGAAAATATGATGGCAGCGCTCCAGGGAAAGCAGCTATGCTGGGAACTTGTTGCTGCAGTCGAGCTATACAGATCTTTTTGAAAAAGATGTATCTCTCTATGTTTATGGCCCTTTGCCACAGAAACAGGGTGACTCCTCTGTTGATGTCTACGTGACCAATACGCTGCCATGCTACAAATCCTGTAAGCAATTTAATGCCCTTCCAGAGATGGCTGGTGGAAGCATGCAATAGGTAGAACTTTTCCAGTGTCATCCTAAACACAAACTGTGATTTTGTGATCCCTTTTATGTGTTGGTGTAGGTGTAAGCAGCCTCTTCCAGTTCCCCAGCTGGGCCATGCTGGGATTTGTGGGTCTGTTCAGCAAACCAGACTGGGAAATGGATTCCAGTTAAGAATATTTTTTTTTTTTCCTGTGCAATTCATACCTTGGTTCAGTTAAGCAAAAAGGCTCATTCTTTACCTTGATCGGTTCCCTGACTTGTGTCTCTTTGTGGTCGCACAAGTTGCTGTTGCAGCAAAGGCTCCGGTGCTTCTACCAGGAGAAATGCTTCTGGAGCTACACCCTTGGAAGTGCTTTTCTGATCGTAAAGAAGGTATTTGACTGTGGTACCCGTCCCTATTTTATAGCGTATGAAGATGACAAGGGAGATAGATGTGTTTCTGAGATAAGCCAGTGAGTTAGAAGTCAAAGAGTTTCCTTTTTAAGTTCCCTAAGACTGCAATTATTTCTGTCTAGAGTGAAGCTATATCTTCTCTGCAAACATAAGCCCTGCCGTTTTTATAGTTTTTTTTTTTTTTTAAATTTTCTTTACAGCCATTTTAGGTACGCTTTTAAGTTGTTGAGCAACAGGGGAAGAAAGTGTAATCACAAATATTTTTAAGTATTCAACAGTCCTTAAAATGCATGCAGTGTGATGTCTTGCGAAAAGTAAGCTTTAATTATGTTGTAGCTGTAATGGATCGTGTGTTGTGAT
>NW_010141499.1:0-16469 GCF_000699245.1 Pterocles gutturalis | reverse complement strand
CAGGCAGGCTAACGCATATATTTTATATATATATATTAAAAAAAAATCTAAAAATCAGATGCAGAAGAGTTTATTGGGTGTTTTTTATTATGGGTGAGAAAAAGCTAAATTCCTTGCTGGCATAGCAATGTAGTTCTCACAGTCCAAATGCTGAACTGCAACAAAGACGCATTGGGAAATTCTCAAATATTGCACATAGGATTGGAGTAAGAGCAAGCAAAAAATACCCCTCAAACTGCTGTCAGCACTTCCTGCAGCACTTGTATTGGGGGCTTGAACTACAGTATATTTCAAGCATGTTTTGTTTGTGAGGTTGGGTTTGGTGTCTCTGGGTAGCCTCCTGCGGGGTTTCTCGCCGCTGCGAGGACTGATGGTGGCGTGGACCTTGCGGGCTTCCACGGTTCATAGAGGACCTTGATTTTAGCATTGGCTGCAGCACCCGGAATGGCACTTTTTTTGTGGGTTAACTTCTAATTCTATAGCAGGGGTTCATTTGTCAAAGTTAATCCTCCTTGATCACTTGGATTTTCTTTGAATCTGTTTACCCTTCATAAGGACCAGGAATTTGCTTGTATGTTTCTTCAAAATGATCCAATCTCTGAAAAAAATTTTTTTTAGTGATTCCAGAAGTTGTTAATAAATTATTTTCCCACCTGACTGCTCTTGTCTTTCTAAAACGGTGATAATTTTTTACAGTAGATGTGGCAACTGAACTGTGACGGTTTTGTTGTATGTTTGATCCTTGCATGAAGTTGCCTTTTGATTGCCTTGGAAATCGTGGGATGGCCACTGATGTGAATTGGATCCTGCATAGCTGCTCTTCTGAGACACTATTTAAAATGTGTGAGCACAGGTGGTTGAACTGATCCATTGCCTGTTAGTTTCAAGCACTTGTGACATTTCCTGATAGACTATGCAAAATGTTTAGCATTTGCCAGAGTAGCTTCTAACTGCTTCTAGTCTCTCTTGGTGTATTTTTTTGACTTCATTCAGGTGGCTGGTCTACTCTTCACAGGAGTCGTTACCCTTCAGTCTTTTTGCTGAACTGTTTTTAACTTAACGTAACATTTGCAAAATACAAGGTGCGAGATCTCCCCGAGTTGTTGTTTAATGCGAGATGTTATTCACAGTATGACAGCGCTGCTGAGATTAGCCTGATCCAGTGTAAAAGGAAGGATTTAAGGATTTTCCTCTGTAGCAGCATCTTCAGGTTTTATTTCTCTATGGGAGGGAAAATAAGTGATGAATTACTTATTTAAATACAAGGCTGAATTTTGTTAAGTCTTACGCTCAATGAGCATGATTTAAGGTGGTCACCTTAAAGCAGAAGGGTATATGTCATTTGATGATGTTCAAAACTCGGTGTTGAGAGAAACTACCTGACGTGTCATGTTTGAATCCCCTGTGCTTTTTATCACCCATGACTAATGCAAATTGGAGCAGTAAGTTATGTTAAAACCTGTGACGTACTTTGTAGCTTCATCTAAATTGTATCTGAGGTTTCTGGCAAAGTTACTTGGGAAAGTAAATCTCTTTCCCAATGTGTCTCTGCCCCCAGTGGTGTAACCACTCAGTAAGTCTGAATGCTGCAGTTAAAAAAAACCATTACAAATATGGATTTTGGCATGGAGCAGCTCTTCTAAACTGGACTATCTTCAGACTCAAACTACTGACTCACACTTTCTTTTTCTGTGGATTAACATACCTGGCATGTGTCACGCACGGATGTTGGCTGACGCGTTGTGTTCTTGCAGGTATCTGTGTTTTCACCATAGGGAAAACCGAAGAGGGAGTGTGAATCTGCACAGAGACCTCCTGCAGGAGATAAAAACCTCCTAATGGAAGTTCATGCAGAGGGTGGGTTTGTCCAGAGAACCTTTTCACTGTGTCCCCAATGCTGGGCTGCAGGAGGGATGCTGCTCTGCTCCTGCCCCATTTTAGGGGAATGCAGAGCTCATGTGAGGTCCCTCCCTTGTGTTCAACACTATGAAAAGCTGTTCTGGGTCACACCATAGTCTGTCTGGCCTCGTTTCCTGCCCCACAGTGTTGCTTGTGGGTCCTTGGGGAGGTGCAGGAGCAAGGGGAGTGGTCCCCACCAGTGTCCGTGGACATGATGGGGTTCAATACCAGGATGTGTGGCATGTTTGGCTTCCTGGCGTGTGCAGCTCTCAACACCCAGCCGAATCTTGGAGGCTGCTGTTGATAGGAAGAGAGGGAAAAACAGGGAATGCTGAGGCATGAGATTGAAGTGAATGAGAGTCTTGCTTGCTTTGTTACCCTGATTTCCCTCCTGAGTTTCCTCTGGGATGCTGAAGCCTTCAGTCCTATAATAGCAGTGGGACAATGAATGCTTGGAGGAAGCAGGTGGGAAAGGAAGGGGGGAAGTGATTTATATTTTGGGGGAAGGGGAGACAGGATGGCCAGACTTGATGGTTATACAAAGCAATTTCTTTTGACGTGTGAGCTTGTGGGCAGCACAGTATGCTTCCTAATTGCTGAACCCAGAAATCAGATGGCAGTAAAACTGGGACTTGCCCTTTTTTTTAGGTTAATATAACTTAGTGAGTCAGCTGAGGAGTGAAGCTTACGTGATGTATCTCTGATGCTACGTGATGAGTTTTGTTGTTCTTTTGTTCCCTTCCACCATAAATCTTTCACTGCAGCAACAAGGCTGCAGTACTGATGGCACCGGACATCTTCAAGTCAGCACTTCATACTTGGGGAGCGCTGGTTTTTAATTGCTTTAAAAACAAACTTGAGATGAATGGGTTTACATGTGACCTAGATTAAAACAGTTTCCGTAGTCTGATCTGAAGGTCTTCGAGTTGGTGCAGAGGATGATTCTGGAGATAAAACGCGCTGGTTCACGTGCTATGTAGCAGATGTGTTTGCATCCATAGCCAAAGGACTTCCCACCCGGGTGTAATGACAGCACTTCATTTCAGTGGGGTTTCCAGCCTCTGCAGGAGCTTCTCTTGAACATGGGAGTCAGTTTTTCCATCGCTGAGTGGTTTGCAGCCGCTCCACCCATTTTTATGATGAGTGATCATCGTCTAAGAGCACAGTGGAACTCAAGAGGTGGTGAGCAAACCTTTCGTTGCATCAAATGTCAATGTTTACAGCTTTTCTTCTCCTAGCAGCTGCAAAGAAGGTAGGTTGTCTCAGCTGAATAGAGAAATAAAGACTAAACCCCTTTTATAGGTACTACTGTAAAGGGAAGTTTTCTGTATGAGGATTAATTTCACAAGGTCCAGGTGACGCTTCACACTTTTGTGTGATGCAAAGTGAAACATTGCTGCAAATGTTTCTGTTAACTGCAGGTTTTTCTGTATTAAGTAGTGCAGTTGTCACCAGTGAAATAAATATACATTGTCTTTGGGTCTGTGGTGGGAGGATGCGGGTGGTTATGTTGGTACCTCTGGTGCAGCTGCACTTGTGCAGCGGTGGTTCCATGGAGTCCCCCTGATTTGGGCACGAGAGGGAGTCTGCTTGTGCAGTGTGGGGTTGGGAGTCTCCAAAATTTGAAGCTAATTTTCCACCCTGGCTACTAATTATTGTTTTACTGGGTCTTTTGGTAATGGAGCCTGAAGTGTGCGTGTAGCACAGAGGCTAAGATTTGAGCACTCATCTAGGTTGAAAGTGCTTTTAACTGGGTTAAAAGTGTATTCTTGAGTGGGTGTCTTGCTTGTCTCCTTGGTGAGATGCTGGGGGGGGAGTGGGGTGGTGGGAGCTGATTTCTTGGCGGCTGTTTCAGAGTTAAAACAGAGTCTTGGTCCCCATTTTCAAGAGCCATGTATTAAGCTAGAAAAAGAACTAGCTCATTGCTTGAAGAGCTTACAAGCTAAAACTGTGGATAATAAATATGCTTGCATGGGTGTTAAGAAGATTACTTGTTTTGTGAAGTACGTTGAAAGTGGGAGAATTAAAGAAGTCCTTAAGTGGTAACTGGCTACATGTCACGTCTGTTTTGTTAATTTGTTTCTCCCTCCTTCCAATCGGATTACAAGCAGCATTTGTCGATCTGTATGAAATTCATTTGTCAGTCCCCTGCTTCCCTGTGTTTTGGGAATTTTACAATGTACGTATGGGCAGTACCCTTAAGGTGGTAAAATGTTGTCTCTCATATCTGAAGAAGAGGTACCCTGCTTGATGTGATGTACTTCCTTCTGCAGCTGGAGTTGGCTCTATTTAAACTCTGAAGTTTAGTGCTTAGACCTCCCTGGTTTTTCCTTTATCAGATTAGCTAGGATTTTGGCAGGACTTTGTGCTGCTTTTTCTTAGCCAATCGACTTACATGTGAGTGTTCAGTAACTTTCTTGTTTTATAATCTCAAAGTTCAGAAGTCATCAGGCTGTTTGAAACTAATAAGAGATCCTATCCCAGCAACAGCTTACAGCGGGCGTATAAAAGAAAAACACTTCAGTATGCAGGGAGCAAGTTTTGAAATGAAAATTCAAAACTGCTTGAGGAGGATGGAGGACTTGTGGCAAGGAAAGTGCTTGAAAATGTATATCTTCCTGAAACTACAAAACATGATGTGCTTTTGTAGCCTTTCTTTGCTGGATTGCTTGCGTCACCCATCCCCATGGCTGTGTCAGTTAATACTATGAGATGGCAAATGAATGGCAATCATACAGTTACTGTACAATTGCATTATATAAAAAAGCTGAGCGTTTGAAAGGCCTAAAAATGATAAAAGGTATCAAGTGAGTATAAACTTATAAAGTCTTTTAATGCTCTCCTTAGACCCCCCCCCCCCCCAGGAACTAGTTTGTAAAATCTTTGCCAGTTTTTCTAAAAACCTAGTCTCCTTGGTGCTTCTGACATTAATTAAAAAAGAATAATACCATTTGCATGAATACCTGTGTGTATTTGTGCCTTGAGCTTGTGATATTTCAATGCCAAGAAAAACTTAGGCCATTTTGGAGGAAGCATGCTTTAAGTCCTGTTAAATTTTCTCTTTGGGAATGCTACATCACTTGGTGTGTGCATTGAAGGAGCTATATGGGGTTCTTTTGTAGGGATTTTTTTTTTTTGACTTTTAGATAATACTGGATCTGAGTCACTGGGTAACTTGAGGATGAAGAAGGAGGCTTGGTTTAGTGTTTGGGAGTTGGAATGAGGAGTGGGAGCTGTTGCAGCCTGGTTCTGTTAACGTGTCTGTGATGCTCAGCAGAGCAATGTCTTGAACTCCTCCTGCACGAGAGATGTAAAACTCTGTCTAGTTGGGACCATGTTGCTTCTGGCTGGTTGGCGAAAAAAAATTTCCCAAGATGAGAGAGGAGAGAAAGAGCTGTTGGGATGCTGCTAGACAAGAACCTAGCAGCAGCGGGGAATTTGGGAATACGCCCGAGCTGGGGAATGCACTGATGAGCTCTGGATGTGTGCCTTCCAGCCAGGGAGAGCTGCGGCATGGCGATGGCATGGACCACCCTGCATGTTGGGAACTAATTGTCACCTCTGCCTCTTGCTCAGCTTCAGTGGTAGCAAGCCACTCCTCATTCAAGAGCAGACTTTTGGGTGTGTTCTGGGCAGTAAGCAGGGTGCTGTGAAGGTCCAGGAGAAGTCAGTAAACGGGGTTACTCCTGTAGGTTAGCAAACTTCAAGTTGCTGCTTAGGGCAGGATGCTGAGCGGCAGCACCGTGATGTGCCAATCCTGGTGCTGTTGCCTTGACTGGTGGTCAGTGTCTTTGCCTGCTAAGGAGCACAGGCAGGATCAGAACAGACATTGATTTTTCTTTGCCTCTTTAAATTACCTGCATCAACTCCCCAATGTCTGTTATTCAGAAAATAAATCTTGTCCGAGACATCCAACCCAGAAAAGTGCTTATATATCCAGCAGTCAGGAAATCGACTAAGTCCTGATCTATTCTTAATTTCTTGTGTTTCCTGTGGTTTTATTGTTTGTGTTACCAGCCCTAATATTTACATACTTTTGAGTGAGCTTTTCTTTTTTTGGAAGATATTGCTTTGTTCGTATGCCTTGCAGAACAGGTTCTTCCATTTTTTTTTTACCTAATAACCAAACAACTTACTTTCTCAAAGGAGTAGGAAAAAAAAAAGATTATAGGAAACACCAAAGGGAGATATCTAAGAATAGAATTGTTTTTTGCTGATGATATGCTAAGACTCATTCTAAACTTGTGTCTACCCTTCCAAATGTCCTTGGGCTCTTTGAGAGCTTTGTAAAACTTTTTGCATATCAAATTACGCACTTGTGGGCGCTTTATCTGAATAGCAGATGCATTTACAGTTGGCGTTTTAAATGCAAAGGTGCTTCTATGAAAATGCTTTTAAGAAGTAAGTCGTACTTCCCACTAAACCCCGTAGAGTTGGCAGGGCAAGTCAGTGGACCCTGCAATGTTAATGTTTAAAAGTAGTGCTGATGGATGTTGTCCAGCATGTTTCTGGAAACTGATGTGGTTTCTTTTCTTTTTTTTTTTTTTTTTTGTTTTCCACTGCGAAGTAAAGAAGATTTCCCAGTTAGGCTCCCTGCCTCTCTTCTGGGTATGGGGGAGTGATGGAGCTGATGTTCCCTCTGGAAGTCTGTCCCTTTGTACATCAGCTGGCCACCTTTTCCATGGATGTTTGCTCTATTAATTGTTTAGGAACTAATTTGAAATTTCTATTAAAAAAAATGTGGTCTCCGAAGAAGTTCAGCCTTTATTTGTGGGTATTAGTGTTGTATGTTGATTTTTCAGCTACTCTTCAAATATATATTTAAGAAGTAAGGCAGAACTTCAGGACTTTTTTTTTTTTTTAAATCTGTTCTCACTGCCATGAAATAAAACCTATTTGCCTGTTGATGAATAGTGGCTAGGAAACCTGTCTGGTTCTGCAATGGGATCCATAAATAGCATTAGTGTCTGGTTTACTTCGGGAAGGAAGGTGTCCCGTTGTGGCGGTGGCGGGAGGGGAGCCTTGCACTCACTCCAGTAAAGTTTCCCCGTCTGGGCAATGTTCACCAGCACGACACTTTAAAAGAAACACGATACAGAGTGCGTAGCATAAATATTTGAAGTACAGAACCCCTTAAAAGCTCAAGGAGGTACTGACTTGAATAGAAATGGGCTATACAGGTCTTTTTTTTTTTTCTTCTCTATACCTCTACTGTGGGCTCAGAAAGGACTTTGTGGATCATAAAGCTGGTGTGAAAAAATGCTTTCCCCATCACCCTTCCTATCTCTTGCTGCAGGGAGCACCTCGGGACAGGCAGAGCGGGTCGTTGCATGTGGTCTGTGTCTAACGCTCCAGTGTGTTTGGGTGGATGGGACCGCGCTTGGAGTAGCTGTTCCAGTTGCCAGACTGGATCTGGCAGCTAATTCTCAAACCTGTTGGGTCTCAGGATTGAGGCTTGGATGAGTGCCTCTGAAACGCACCCTCCCAACTGTTTGTAAGGATATTTTTTGAGCCAGGAGCACCAGGTTTTGTCTTCAGAGTCTTTGTTTGTGGCACCGTTGCTAAAGGAGAAACTGTCCTCTGCACTAGATTAAAAATCAGTTTATTCTGGAAAACAAAAGGAGAAAGTTCAGGTGGTTCCGGGGTGATCCTTGATGCTTCAGTAGCAAGTGTATGGGCACTTCTTTTGCACAACGGCAATGGCAGGTAATTAGCTTCAGGTTGTCCTGCAAGCTGATGAGGGAGGCTCCAGGCTTGGAGTGGTGGTGCCCTGTTTTGGATGACAGTGGCCAGAATGAAACAAGGCAAAGTTCAGAAGCGGAATAAAAAAACCTTTTCATTTTGCACCCTTAACTAAGACAGTGGTGAAACGCTCCCCTGCTGCGCTGTATTTTCCTTTTTTTAAACTGCTCATGGCATGCTTATTACTGGATGTTGTGAAATGTAAATAACACCAAGGTAGTGAACTCAGCATTCCCGGCTCCTTGGCAGTGTTCGTGAATGGAAACAGCTGTCCGCGTCCTCTGGTTCGCTTCCCTCGCACAGCTGCCCGCTTTAAGCACGGCTCAGCGCGGGGCCATACGTGCTGCTGAGTCCTGGAAACCCTCTCCTTAACTTCTGCATATGTACACCACACAAAATGGAGGAAAATCTAGAGGCTAAAATGTGTAGTTAATTTTTTTTTTCTCCCCTTTGTGAGGATTTTAGTGCAAGTTGTTAAAATATTTGTTCTTGTGCCAGCCTGAGGCTGCAAGACCCAACACAGGACAGACCTGGTCTCGTGCTCTTGGCAGAGTCCTGCTCATCTCCTGGTCCGTGCATCTTGTTTGGATTTCACTCTCAAATCACATCCCTTCACTTTGCAAACACGTAACTCTTACCTGTCTCTCCTACTCAGATTATACAAATAGGCTCCGGCAGGGTGTAAACTTCACTTGAAAGGATGTGTTGGTTTGCAGGCTTGGAGATGGGTGATAAGAGTTGAACTGCTTTTACGTGAAACCAACTCTTAAAGACGAGTGGGGGCAAAGGGAGCAACAAAACAGCAGCAGCAAGTGTGGAAAGGAGGGTAGGAAACCACCCTGATAATTCACTTGGTGTTTTCTCTTGAGCTTGAGAGCTCTGAAGCTTTTAGTAAGTGGGCATTTAAAAAAAAAAAACCAAACAAAACCCCAAAACCAAAGAAACCATGCAAATAATGCAGGAAATACGTAATGAACGTTTGATGATTGGGAGAGATAGTAACCTGGGCTTCAGAGCTGTAGGTTGGCTACAGGATGTAAATACTGCTTGTGCTGACGGGGTGAGTGGTGTGTGTACCAGCAGCATGATTTTGACTCTAAAGCAGACTTTGTAAACTTCAGACAATGCTTTATAATATTTTTCATTTAAACTAGAGAAATTGTTATGAATTCTGTCATGTTACTGGAATTTGAAATTGAGATGTTGCTTTACAAGGTGTTTTCTTTTACTTTTCTGTTTGCAATTTTAGTCATCAATTGGGAAAAAATCGAGGGGAGAGGGAATGGGATGCTTTTGTTCCTTTTTAAAGGTAGAAATATCAACCATTTTCCTCACTTTTCCCACCCCTTGTGTGTGTGCGGTGAAAGAGAAATGTCAGTTTTTAAACAGATCAAAGATCTTTGTAGTACATAGCATTGGATTAAAGCGAGACTGTGTGGCCAGGTTTTGATGGGCTAGGGATATATTGGGTGAATTAGTACAACTGGCTGTGATGCATTTATAAAAATGCTTTTGCAAGTTTTTACAGCTTTCTGTATTTTTTTTTTTCCTGTAAATATGTGAAAAATTATTTCTTTAAGGGAAACCTTAACTATCCTAGCCAGGGAATAATTCTGAATGCAATATATCCAGTTCTAAAAAAAAGGGGGTTGTTCTTGACGTAAATTACATACTCAGAACTAAGATTAAAATTACAGCGAAGACAGGCTAATAAGGGTTTTACTCTGCTTAGGAATTTGACTTAAAGCCTGCGCTGGAGCCTGAAGTTGAATTTGAGCTGTCAATTCAGTTGAAGTGTAAAATGCCTCCCTGTCTTGATTAGAGTAAGCTAATGCAGAGTTTTAACTGAATTAATTTTTTTTCCCCTTTGTATTGGGCAGATTTATACAGAATTATTCTGATGATTTTTTTTCCCCCCCTCTGAGTCATTCCAAAAGTCAATGCAAAGCATCACTACATAATAGAGGAGGGATTGCTTCTGCTATCTCTCTGGTGTCTCCTCAGGATTTCCAGCCCTGTAAATAATTGCTCAACGCTAATAATGTTTGATGAACAGGAAGTCTACAAATAGCCATGGTATTTTGCCATAATTATATTTGCAGTGATGCAGGTGTTTGGTCTTCTCCATAGTCAGGAAAATGGTCCTTCAGACAGACGGATTTGTAAGAACATGTGAATGAGGAGGTGAGGTGTAGGGTTTGAGGAAAATACAGCAGCAAAGTTGAATGTAAGGGTTTAAAAAAATTGTTTCAGGACATTGCTGATGCCACTGCTTGGCTTTAACAGCAAAACAAAAACCATCTGAACACCCATTTCTTAAGGAATGGCAAGATGCCTTCCTTCAGGCTTCTCTTTGGGCAGTTATGGTGTTATTAGGTCAGTGTGCTGCTGGTTCTGGTCAGTGTGCTGCTGGTTCTGCTCAGGGAAGGCTCCTGCTGTTGTCCCAGGGCTTGGTGGTATCTGGTGATGTGGTGATTTCAGCTTAGGCTTCTCACCCCCAAACCTCTCCAAAGCTCATGTGATGCAAAAACCCTTTTCTTGGTTGTGTTGGTGAGTGTAGCAGCTAAGTGTTCACCCATGAGCAGACAGTTAGGTGACACCCCATGTCTCCTCCAGACAGTGAGTGTTAAAACACTTCATTAATTCTTAACTTGAGCTCTCTCAATGAGATGGCTGAAGGAAGTGAAATACCGTCATTAAAGGAATTCTGTCAGAAGGGGCTAAAAGCAGCTATATTTGGAGACTTGACTCATCCTGCCCTTGCTCTGGGAGCATGGCTAGATGCAGTGGGAGGTATCCTGGTTTTTTCACAACTTGATGACCTTGTATCACCAGCCCATGAGTTTATTTGGGAACAGACTGATGCAGGAGAGAGGATGATGTGCAAACGGAAGTGTTTCTGTAGGTGATGCTCACAGCTGAGATGGTCTTGAAGCAGTTATTTTAAGAGGAAATCTTGGCTTATGTTCATTGAGCTGAACTACCGAGAGCAGCCTGTGATATGGAAGAAGGAGGAATGGGGAGAAAGGAAGCAGGTGGTGAGAGGACACATGTACAAGGGAAGTGGAGCATTGCTTGTGTTGTCTCTTCAAAGTGCCCCTGCTTTTCCTCACTCTAGAGATGGTCATTATTCCAAGTGGGCTCTGAGGTTTGAAAAAAAAAAAAAATGGTATGCATGCAAGGAGCAAGTATGCAGCAAATTGCTGTGCCGTATGTAAACTTAATATGAAAGTTTATAACTGAGAGATGGATGGTGGTGTCTTCAGTGGAGTTTGGCTCTGAAGCCTTGGGGGGAATAGCAAAATACTTGTGTGCCAGCCCATGTGGGCTGGTATAAAAATAAATAAATATAAAAAATTGTCCCAGTCTTGCTTAGTTCTATTCTTGAACACTTCTCTCAAGTTTGAATGTTCTTGAAGATGTTCTTTCTTAGCATAAAAAGCAGTACTTAAGATAGTTAGACAGAAATGGTGCTGCCTTGCCAAAAAGGAATATTAGTATAAATATTCAAAGTGTCCAGTTAATCCAGCAGGATTGTGAACCAATGCATGATAATGTGCCCGTGTGCATTTACAACTGTAATTATGAATGACTTGCGCTGTGAGACAGAGTGATAGTTTCAGTATTGCCTTTTTTTAATAAATACAGTGTCTTCTGTGCTATTGTTTAAAGACTCCTTTGGAAGCCTGATTTAATAGTGGAGCTGAGTGAATAATTCAAAACCTTTTTATCAAGTACTTGTTTAAATTCTTAAGTGAGCTCACCATAACCTTTTTATGCACCCCTCCTGCGTGTGTCATACAAATATTAGAATAATCGAGTTTTACTAGCGCAAATGTTTCTGTGAAGCAAATTTTTAGAGCTTGATGTATGACTGTTTATGGAACGGAGAACGTCAAAATCTCACACACCAGTGTCTGCCAGAAACCTGCTCTTGCTTTCTTAGGAAAAGGGTGTGAGACAGGACCCTCGGCTTCATTTGAGCAATCCTAAGGTTAGTTGTCAGATTGACTTGTATGCAGTTTAAAAACTGAGCACATGTATTTAAAGGAATTTCAGATGTATCTCTCTTGAAGGCCATTCTACAAACAGTAGCAGTAATTATTTTTAAATATTTGCTTTTTTTCAGATAAGTACTATTTCTGACTCTTTCTTTTTCTCCCTCCTTTGCATGAGATGAAGCAGCACATTCAAAATGCATCTGCTTAGCACCACTGGGTAGCTTAACACAGGGATGCAGACCAGAGAAAAATCCATAGTCATCTTCCAGGTTTGGTTTTCCCTTGGCTTGAAGTCCAGTTCAGGCTGGAGGAGAGCCTTGCAGATATGTAATTTGGGTATATTTTGCATGGCTACTCACCTGTATTAATGTTTGCTGGTAAAAGCTCATTAGTGTTAAGTCACTTTTGAGTACTGATGGTCTTTGCCGGGCTTTTATTTGCCTTTTAACCAGGATGTCTATAGAATCGGCGTTCAGTGGTCTTTTGCTTCTGAAGAGAAGTGGAAGACTTGAAAATTGAAAGCCAGCTCAAGAGGCAGGAGTTGAGGATTAGGTAAGCAGCTGGGCGATGCTGTAGTCTCAGTGGAGAATTGTTGCTTAATTGGTCACAAGAATTTAGTAGAGGCTGTTTATTCTCTGTTTGCACACAAACCTTCTCCTGTGCATGCTCTGGCAGCCCTCTAACCTTTCTGGCACTGCTAAGCATGTGCTGCGGCTTCCCTTGGAGGATGAGATGGAAAAGCCATACTCTTTCAAAGCATCACGAGTTTGCGAAGTCTGAATTGCATCTGCAGGGTTTGCTGTCTGAATTTTGGACTTCTTAGCTGACTTTCATCTCTGTGCTCTGCTGAAACCTTCTTTAACAGTCTAAACGTGGTTACCGCAGCACTGCCCGGGAACGTGCTGAACTCCAGCCGCTGGTAAGCGTCCACGCCATGTGCCCATCACGATGTATGCAGAAATCTGGAATTGCAGGCTTGTGTGGTGAAGCAGATTCTTGGAGTGACAAAGAAACTACTATTGAAATCTTCCATTGCCTTCAGTTGTGGCCGTTCCAAGTGTAACTTCTAACAGTCATATTTTAACTCACGAAATTAGTTGCATCCAGCTCCGTAATACTGGGCATTGGCCTGTTGCGGTTTTCTTGTGGTTTTCTGTGAACTTGGAGGGGCAGGCTGTTCAGACTTAGTCTGACTCTCTCACATCAGCTGTAGCATCTGGTGCAGTTGGGTCTTTATCGAGCTGAGGAACATCTAGTCCATGCCTCTTGATTTCCACGCAATGCAGTGAGTATCAATGGTTCATCAGCTGTAGCTTGCCGGCGCTGGTTCTTCAGACTTGAAAACAAATGGGAAGGTTTGGGTGCACTTTCTTCACTTGTTGTTAATTAAATATTGGTGCAACAAGGGTTGTTTTGTGACGGGAAGGACCCAAAGGTCTTATGAAACATGCAGAACAAGCAGGCTGTGTCTTGTCATCCCATTACAACATTCCCACTGCAGGAGACACCCTTTGCGCTTTGATAAACTTGTCCTTATTAATAGTGCTAAGCTGCAAATGAACATGTACAGTTGCTTGTGTGCATTATAGATTTCTAACAGTATGTTGTCTCCTCAGACACTGCGCTGCAGAGCATGTGTGAAGATAGGTGAGCAATATTACCCTTATTTACTGTGCGGGGAAGCTGAGACTTGGCAGCTTTTTCTGAAATACCCACTAAATCTGAGCGTTTGCCAAGTATAAGCTGCTGTAGTTTACGACTGAAGTTGGTGATTTCAACAGGCAAGATCTCTGCCGCAGCACAAAGCGGGCAGAGCGAGGTGCCAGCTGAGCTTTAAGTGATGTGGCTGGAGAGAATGCAGGGTGGTGGTAGAAAAGAAAGTGACTGCTTTCTCCTGGTTCTGGAATTCTCTGCTTGATCACTGAGAAGAAATTACGTGACCACTGAGCAAACTAGAGTGCCTGTACAGTTTGTGCTGAAGTTTTGTGTAGAGTTAATAACCTAGAGGAGAAACTGGATCGAAATAAGCTCTGGATTTTGTTGTAGCTCTTTGCTTTTTTAGTTGCATGTTGGTATTCTGCAAAGCAAGAGGTAATTTGTCAGCTTTTGGCAGCCTTGTCCCTATTTCCATAAGTATCTTTGACACTTCACCCTCCATGTGGCGATCTGTGGACCATCTCTGTTGGGTCTTTATGCCATTCGAGGTTTGGTTATTCCGTCTTTCTGCCTGGTAGAGGTTCACACGCCATCCCTGTCTGATTCAAACTGGTGCCTGTTCCAAAATGCATCACTGTCTCTTAAGTTATCCTGTCCATATAATAATGTGTTGAAAAACATTTTATTATTTTTGCTTGTATTGATCTCGTTTAGCATTGTCAGAGGGGAAAACAGTTAATGACTTGATGTGTATTTGGACTAGATGGAGTAATGATGAACTATAGCTGAGTTGTTTTCTTCCTTTTAAGGCTGCATACTATTTTCTGCTCTGGGTGTTTTGATTCTTGTTTGTTTCTTGTTTATTTGTTTGGAGAAGAATAGTCTGGGAGAGGGGAAGGAAGAGGCAACGTTTACCCCTGCAACCATAAATTGTTAGCCCTAACTTTTGGTAGAGTTTTGCTGCTTTGGTTCGTTTTTAAACTTAAGAAATGTGTTGTTGTTTATATTTCTATCTTGTTACATTTTAAAACTATTTTAACTATACCAGAGTGTTTGAACATTAATAGAGGGATGTTTTTCAGAGTCTTGATAGAGTTTCCAGGCAGCTTTTAATCTGTCAAGTACTATACCAGGCTCTTGGTGGTGGGGTTTTGCTTGGTTAGCTCTAAGAATCTGCAAAGCAAGTGTTCAAAATTGCTGACACATGTTAAGTTATGTGGAAATCACCATCCTACTCCGCTGAAGTCTGAGGGCTCATGTCAGCAGTAGGAACAGGATCTGACCCTGAAAATTACAAGTGAACTGTCTTAATCTGGAGAGCATTCCTAGGCAGTGTATTCCCTCTGACTCTGGCTAGTTCATCCTTTTGGTTTGGGGTATTCCTCTTATTTAAAAAAAAAAATTTGCTCAGTGTCTTTAAAAGTATCCACTTCTGCCTTGTCCATGTATTTTTGAATTATTCAACCACATGCACGTACTTGGTGATGCCAATTTAAGAGTAAAATCTCAATTCTGTAGTTAAATATCAGGAGAGGCAATGCCTTGTTCTAACAATAATGCTGTTGGTATAATGCTTTTTAGAGAGCAATCCGTCATCTTCCACCTCCTTCCTCCAAACCTCTACTTTTCAGCTTTGGAACAGCTGCAATCAGCCCGTACAACTTCCCTTCCTCCTCTCATGAATAAATCCAACTACCTTATCTTCTCTATCGGAAAGTCTTCCCTGGTATTAACAGCCTCTCGAGGAGCACATAAAAGGGGCTTTCACTAGCGAACAGGAAGCAAAATGAATAGAGGAACTTTTGATAATGCCTTGTCTGTCTGAGCGGAGGGTCAGCACGACTAATTTGTACCAGATTAGTGAATGATAGTGCCTCAGCCGGGGCCAGAATTATAAGTTTTTAATCTTGGAACAAGCAATGACTTCTTCCTCTTAAATAGTATCAACTCGCTCTTTGATTCAGAGGCTTGCATTCATCCATATGCAGTTAGTTTGGGTGGTTTCTTTCTTTCTTTTTTTTTTTTTTTTTCCCCTGTTTGCATTCAGAAGTCCTAACGAGCCTTGAGTGCTTTTTTTGGTAGTGGTGATTTTAGTAAGACCTGTCGTGGCTGTGTGCCATTTCTGCCAGTAACTTGCCCGTGCTTTGGATTTCTATACCCATAATGAAGTCTTCTATATCACAGCTTTCTTAATATTGATCACGTTGTGCTGCCTCACAGTCTTTTGCAATTAGCCCAGGGGTGGTTTGGATATTTGTTTTTTATAAGCAACACTTCTGGTTCCTGCTACCCTCAGCCTTTGCTTCCCACCCCACAACTTGGTCCAGACTTTCTGATAATTCAACTCAACGGAAGGAACAAATGACTGAAAATCTAAATGGGGCAGCTTAGCTAATTGCCTTAGGCCTGACCTGTCTGCTGGGTAATGCTAGTTTTATTGCAGTCTGTGATTGACATTTGAGGAATTGCACCGGTACGGCAACAGGAGTGAAAAATTCGCCCTGTTGTTTCTGGCACCTTTGCTGCCTGAGGAGCACCTTTTTGTTACAGATAGCTATCTGAAATGCAGTTGATAGAGTGAATGTACTTCTTTAAATCACTGACTTTTCCCAAGAAAAAAAAGTGAGAATATTATTCAACTTACTAACATTTTGCCTCTTTCTGTGTTTTTTCAGGCCTTTTTTCTTGGATTTTAGTACTGGAAAACTCTCTAATGACAACTTTGCTTAGGTAAGTGAAGCAAGATTTTTTTTTTAGTTGGTCTATTTTAGAATCACTTCCCCTATCTTAACTACTTCTGCATGTTGTGTTGTAACTGTGAGCTGCCAGCCAGCTGTGCTGCGTGTGCTGTGGTTAAGGCTAGAAAGACGTAGTAAACAAAAGTAGGGGTAATGTCTGTAGTATGACATAAGGACCTCATTTATTAATTCAATCAAATGAAGTGGACGTGGTGCAGAATAATGAAATGCAGCTTTCATCTGCATATTACTGCCTAATCTCACCAATTTTTTTCAAGAGATGTTCTGCATTTACTTTCTTTTTTTTTCTGGAAAGCAAACTTGTTTTGTTGGTATCACTTAATGTCATTTTGTTAAGAAAATAACGCCTTGATGCTTCCAGATCTGTAGATACAGTCACTCCTCCTCCATCCCATTCTCTTCCCTCTTTCCC
>NW_010141498.1:25059-27943 GCF_000699245.1 Pterocles gutturalis | reverse complement strand
CCCGCGTCGCTTCCCAGCGCCGCGCAGCCCGGGCCGGGAGCACCGCCGGCCGCCTGGGAAGCTCTTCCCCGGTAACTTTTGGTGCCACACGGAAACGCTACGTGTTTTTTTTTTTTTTTTTTTTTTTTCCCAAGGGGGTTTTAAGGCGTGTTTGCAGAGCAGGATTTCGTGTGTGTGTGTGTGTTTGTTTGCTTTCTGTTTGTTTTTTTTTTTTTTTAATTGTTGTTTTTTCTGGGGTGTGCCCGCTCGTTGCTATGTAATGGAGATTTGCTGACAAATAAAAAAGTATAATGAATTGCAGCCATGGGACATTGTGAGGGTGCTGAAAAGGTTAAATTTTTCGTGGTACCTTTTTTCCCCAGCACCATTCTAAATGTTGTTGTTTAACAAACCACCACATACACCACCTGCTTTTCTACAGAAAGTGTTACAGAGTAAAGCCCCTTGAATCCAGGCTTAATGAAATAAGCAGATAATCTTTCTAGAGAGAGACTATCAAACTTCCTTAATGACTAACTCCACTTTATTACTGAAATACAGGCCTGGAAGCTGCTGTTTTGTGTTCAGCTAACATTCCAGGTATTACTGTATCAACCTTTAAATAACTTCTTTAGTTATCTCATCTTTCTAGTAATTTGCTGAAATTTTGTGTTAAATTCTGCTAGCTGAAAGGGCCAAAGGGAGAATTGCAACCGTTTCAAAAGATCCCACAAAAGTTGCTTCAAGTTACAGCTTTAAATCATGCATTCAAATATCAGTACTAAAATGCTGTGTGTAAAGTTCTAAATAGCTTTACAGCTTAAAATATGCTGAATCGGTTTAAATTAGAAATGTTACTTTTTATTTAATGAAATAGAAGCATGAAGTTAGATACACAGCTTTGAAGAAGGAATCTTCAAAGTGTACCAAACCTAGATACATGGTTGATCTCTCTACAGCTTCGATTTGAAAGAAGGTATCACAGCAAATTGTTTCACTTTTTTTTTTTTTTTTTTTTTTGGATGTCACAAATCAACATATGTGTCGTTTGAAAGTCTTACAGGAACTTATATGTTAAGAAAGCTTATAACTATAATTGAAATATAAGACATATAGAAATGTATGTTTGGAGGAAACAAAACATCAGTAATATAAACTCCAATATGTAATGTAGAATATTTAAGAGTTAGTTTATTAAGTTGTGTTTATTAACCCATGTTCGGAGATGGGTTTACACTTAGCTGAAAATAATTTCAGTGCTACTACAGCTGATGTCTTTATGTTTAGAAGCGTCACTGGGGTATAATTACATGAAGATTTTAGTAAGATATTGCCATAAAGTGAATTAGTCTGATTTTGTGTGTGTAGTATTTTGTTTATGCAAAGTGGTGAGGTAATTGCAGAATCTTTTATTTTCTGTATTCCTGGCTGTCATTTGTTTATAGAATTACTGCTTTATCACCTAAGGGACATTTTTTTTTTCTTTCAAACTTGAAAAGACCCTTGCTTTTGCAGTGCAACTCCTCATAATGTATAGACTAGTCCTCTAAATCAGTTTGGAAAAGTGTTGAAATGTTGTTGTGTATTTGTTTGTTTTAAGCTCATTGTAATAACCAGCGTGTATTGTCCTTCTTATGACAAAGGAGATGAAGGGAACATGCATCTTATTGACTGATTAGTAACACTTTAGAGCACTAAGAAAAAAATACACTTTGATTTGAGCAATGAAATTATTAAGATTAATGTATATCTGCTTATATGCGGATGGGACATAACCATTTAATCATCTGTTTACAAGTAAATGCATAGTTGTGGTTGCAGACATTTTTTTTTAATAACATGAGGAAAGAAATATTAATTTGTAAAAATTGTATTCTTTTTATCACTTTTTTAAATTCAGATTTTGTTCTTTGGTTTCATATTCCCACTTATATTTAACAAACAGTGGAAATTCTTTTTTTTTTTTTTTTTTTTTTTTAGTAATATTGCTGGACTCTAAAGCACAACAGACAGAGTTGGAATGGATTTCCTCTCCTCCCAATGGGGTAAGTACTAGAGGCAAAAATTAAGTTCCTAAAGACGAGTAGTTATTTTAACAAAGCAATTGAAAGACTTGCTTTAAACTTACTCTGCCTCGTATTTCTGTCAGTAATTGTAACAAGTGTTTATGGCTTTTTCATTTTTAGAATGGAAAGAAGCATACCTTAGGTTACAGTGTACAAATGGATAAGCTAATTAAAAGGAAAAGTCTGTTTAGAAACTCATCTAAACGTTCTAGGTAGCTTTATGCTTTGTAGTGTAATCCTTTGTGCTGTACCAGAAAGCTCTGCATATTTGTGACATGGTATTTTAAATCACTTTTCCTTCTTCCTTTAGAAACAGTAGATTTACTTCTGTATGGAAACTTTATAAAAATATGGTTTTCATTTTCTGTATAATGGGTGATCATAATTTGTTTATGATGTTTTCTTTGTAATTTAATAGCACAGATTGAAGTGCTCTAAAATAAAAACATTTATACCACAGATGTGTTTGAAATGACATTCCAAACTTGAAACATCCCCAAGTCTTGAGGAGCTTGATATCTGGAACTAGGCACGAATTATGTGGTTAAGACCACCTCCAGCTTGCTTGCAAATTAATCTTGTGGTACTCCGTGAAATGTACCACTGTAAAGTACATCATTACAAAAAACTGAGAAGTTGAGAAACATTGGTGTTATTGTCTTATTTATTATATACATAAGGTTGAGAAATGCTGCTTTAAGTCTGAAGTAAAAGTGATATAAAAACCCTTCTCCCTCAAGCCTTGAGGAAGAACATTTTCAGAAAGATATAATGGGTATATTAGGTCAGTCCTACCTTAACTCAGTCTGACAAATCATAAATTATATGGCCGGTTCTTA
>NW_010141498.1:0-25028 GCF_000699245.1 Pterocles gutturalis | reverse complement strand
CTGCTGAATCCATTGCAACTCCTTGCATGAACAACGTCTTGGGGGATCAGGCCCTTAATCTTCAGCGCATTAAGAAATCTGGAGCCAGAAGAGCATGAAGTGTGAGTGGGGATATAAAAGTGTAACAAATCCTTTAAACAAGAAGAATGAAAATCTGAAAGTGTCTTTCTTTAAAAGCAAGATCGTAAAATCAATACAAGCATAAACTGGAAACAAATCTAAGGACTTCAGAAAGAATGTAATGCGAGCTCAACGCGCATGATGGCTAATAACCTCGGCATTAGCGTTTTGCACTGGTGAAGCCTTTACCAGAGGTGTTTGAAAGATTAGCTTGGTGGCAATTATATTAGGCTAACCTGTAGATAATGAAACACATGTCAACCCATGTTACACGTGTCAGCATACTTAAAGATGAAAGTAGAGTCAAATTCAGCAAATAGTAAAAGGCAACTTCTAGAGGTAGAAGGCAATTTCCATCAGAAATTGAAAGTGAATCAAAACTAATGACTGGATTCATATGTATGAGACTGTTCAGAAATAGTTGCCTATCTTTTAACATAAAAGTACCATTTCAATAATGTAATTCTGAAAATAATTTTTTTCTAGTTTTAATTACTGAGTTTTCTACAAGGCAATAAAGCCTTCATGAGAATAAACACAGGAAATCTTCTTGAGAGGAGCTATTGCATCATCACAGTACGGAATATATCAGCCAGATACTCGTTAAATGCCTCATTCAACTGCAAATGTTACATCTAACTCAAACATTGTTAAGATAACTAAGAAGTTAGAATACTGTGTATTGAAACCAATAGAACAGGAAACGTTCAAATAGAATTGTATGTATATCACCATATGTTGCGGCAGGACAAAGAAAAGTTGAATTTTCTTGCTGTAAAAGCTGTAATAGAATTGATCACTTTGACTTTAAAGCAATGTGACTTCAGCTGGCATACATATCCTGAAGTACTGAGGCATTTTTTTTTTCCCCACAGAGAAGCAGGTACACCTTCAATGGACTACTTGAAATAATAACTCTGGGGTTACAGAATTGAATCATAAGTCATATTTTCTTATTTTTTTTAGTAAAATCATGTTCCATGGCTTTGGAAAAATATGGGAAGATAGACCTCAGTGTTTAATGCTAGGGATAACATAAAGTAGGACTTTCTATCTGAATTTAGTGTTTTGTATTGTTTTTCTTGACTGCAGCATCAGAATCTCTCTTATACCAGCTAGCCTCATGTAGTGGGCTTTTGTCTCAAAGAAGGCTCATTCGTGTTGTGTTACAAAAAATGGTTTGATTTTTGTAAATGTGTTTTTGTTTGTTTGTTTGTTGTTTTTTGTTTTGCTTTCTTGTTTTGTTTTTTTTTTTTAGTGGGGATGGGGGATATGGGGATTTGTTTTGATGGAGCAGTCCACATCAAAATCCGAGTAGTCAGATTCTGTTATGTGCTGCATTAGAGTTACTTTCACTTCAAAGATACAATACGTTGTCTAACTGGAATATCTCGTTGCAGAATCTGTCTTGGTGTTTTGAGGGAGGACTGCTTCCACAAGATAAAAACCAAAATGAACAAAAAACCCAAACCAACTCAAACCAAAAAAACCCCAACACTACCTGATGTGAAACAGGATATAAAAATCAGTAAAATTTTAGGCTTCATGCTTTTTTTGTCATCTTTGTGTGTTGGGTTTTTTTGTTGTCGTGTTTTCTTTTGTTCGTTTGTTTTTGGGGTTTTTGTTTTTGGTTTTGTTTTTCAATAAGCCAAAAGCCTCAGTCCAGGGCCCCTTTTTTACTTTTCCTTGTTTGCATTAGTCCTTATAGAGGGAGGAAAAAAAATCTTGCTCATTCAGATGTAATAAATCAATTATGAAGATAGACTTTGTTCTGAGGTTAGTACAGTTCCATATGCAATCAGTTCAGTTAACTCCATGAACATTTAATAACATACTTCAATAATTTAATACCATATGCATATATAGTACCATACATACTACATCTATATTAACTGTAGGTCTTCGAAATGCGCTTTTACAACTTCTGTGCATTTCAGCATCTGCAGCCATGATATATTTTGTGGTGATAACTTCCAGCATCAATTCAGCCACATCTGCTTTTCCTTGGAGCAGTAGACCAACATTAAAATTATCTCATTTTCTGTCAAATTTGCTTGTAAAGTACTGTATACTCCACGGCTCCTAGTCTGGGAAACCAGTGCCTTCCACGCTTGGTTACTGGTGTACAGAGTGACAGTGGGTGCTCCATCCTGCAGAGGTGCCGAGTATGCTAGTCCCACAAAGCACTTAAGCACATGCTTACCATTAAACTCGTAAGTATTGCCATTGATCTTAAGCATGAGCTTAAGTGCATTATTGACACAGGGCCAGAGGGCTAAGTGCCATACAGAGAAGTCGTGGTTGCCTATATCGTTGGGTGAGAATAGCTCAAAAAAAAAACGGACACAGGGCCAGAGGGCTAAGTGCCATACGGAGAAGTCGTGGTTGCCTATATCATTGGGTGAGAATAGCTCAAAAAAAACCCCCCTAATTTATTACAGCTGCGGTTTCTGCAGTGAATTGAATGTTAGAATAAATGTGAAAAAGGTGAGAAACAGATAGAGTTTTGGCTACACCTGGGCAGATCCACCTGGTTGATTTCAGTGGAAGGTTTGCCATTGCCGGAGGTGAAAATTCCCACGCCACCGAAGGTTGTTAAAGACTATGGGACCTGTTACAGGCTTACCAGTTTGTTACATAGTTGGTATCCTAAAGAGGGAAAAAAAACAAAAGGCAGGCTTTGAAGCAGTGAACTTTCAGTCATGCAGGTTGTTCTTAATTATGTATGCAATCTCATGGTTCATTTGAACTTCCAACTAAATGAAGTTTGCTCCTTTTAACTTGGATGCAGCCACTGTACAAAATGTGTGGTGAGGAGCTCCTGCTTACCTTCTTTAGGTTTGTAAGTAGAGCAGAAGGTGAACTGAACAAAAAGGGGACAACCAAACTGCTTTCTCCCTTCCCGATTTTTAATTGTGTCCATTTTCTCTTGCCCCCTCCCTCTCTATGCCACTTCATATAGGAGTGAAAATTGTCTGTCTCGTAAGTTTCAGGACCTGGTCCCATACTTTCTGTACAACTGAAAGTTCCACTGGAAGTTTTATGTATACAAGTTTTATGTACTCTTATGCTAGGCAATTTCAGTTTCTAAGACTTCACTGATGTTAGGTTTCTCTGGAAGCAAAGCTGGCTCCCTCCTTTTGGTCTTTGCTTACCCAAAACTGTCATTACCTCAGTGAAATGTGAGAGAGCCCAGTGTGTAATCAGAACGTTTTATGTTGAACAGCCTTCCCTGAAGCTTCCCCTTTACAACTATGCCCGTGATATGACCAAGATTTTCAGAAGTTATTTATATGTGCTATAGACACGGAGGGAGAAAGAGCCTGCAGCTGCATTAATATGTATTTTCTTCGTTTGGGTGCTTAAGAGCATTTTAACAATAATCTACTTTTGTGAAGCCGTACTGTTAAAAAGGAGGAGACTTGAGTTGTGTGAAGCCTTTTTAAGTACACAGTAGTTACATCTGGTGGTGTACTTGTTTTGTATTACTAACTGTTTGTTATTGTTTTAGTGGGAAGAAATTAGTGGACTGGATGAAAACTACACTCCTATACGAACATACCAGGTATGCCAGGTGATGGAATCAAACCAAAACAACTGGCTTCGGACTAACTGGATTGCAAAAAGCAATGCACAAAGGATTTTTGTAGAACTGAAATTCACTCTGAGGGATTGTAACAGTCTTCCTGGAGTTCTGGGGACTTGTAAAGAAACTTTTAACTTGTATTATTATGAAACAGACTACGACACTGGCAGGAATATCCGAGAAAACCAATATGTAAAAATAGACACTATTGCAGCAGATGAAAGTTTTACCCAGGGTGATCTTGGGGAGAGAAAAATGAAACTTAACACAGAGGTGAGAGAAATTGGACCTTTGTCCAAAAAAGGATTCTATCTTGCATTTCAGGATGTAGGGGCCTGCATTGCTTTGGTCTCTGTCAAAGTCTACTACAAGAAGTGCTGGTCCATCATTGAGAACTTAGCTATTTTTCCTGACACAGTGACTGGCTCAGAGTTTTCCTCTTTAGTTGAAGTACGAGGAACTTGCGTCAGCAGTGCAGAGGAGGAGGCGGACAACTCACCGAAGATGCACTGTAGCGCGGAAGGAGAATGGTTAGTGCCTATTGGAAAATGTATCTGCAAAGCAGGATACCAGCAAAAAGGAGACACGTGTGAACGTAAGTAAACATACAGCTTGCTGTAATGTGTACATCATAGGTCATGTTCTGCCAGCTCATTTTGATTATTTCTTTTGCCAGAGAGATACGTCATTAGTCTTCTTTTAAAGTTTTTGGATCCTCAATCTGTAAAAACTTCACATTGGCTGTTCCAAAGCAGTCAACTCTTCTGGATGTGGAAGTCAGCAGTTGCATACTGCATTTTAAAATTTAAACAAGTAAATTTAAAGTTGTATGAAATATAAATATAGATTCAAGATTAGCATTTTTAAACTGGTTAAGGTTATGTTCTTTGTACCTCTTGCTCAGCTAGTCGTACGTATCATAGAACATTGTATTAATAATCTCGGATATGAGTAGTTAAACAATTTTTTCTTTCATGTGGCCTGTGACAGAATTATAAGGAAGCTAAAACTGAGCAAGAATGAGGTGTGGTTAGTAATGGGAAATATACACACACAATAAACTCTGGGTTACAGTTTCATGTCATAAGTGCATATGAATTCAGACACAAGAGTATAATTTTAGATCTTTCAAACAGAATATCAGGTTTCCAGAGTAAAGTGCGTTTTCCTTTCTACAATATCTTTTTGCATAAAACTAACTCTAAACTTCTGGCTTGCTGTGGGATCTTGGTGATTAATTTAAAATACTGGCAAATCAAGACTACTGAGTTGTGCTTTCTAATTCAGACTGGTTCAGTTACCCATATTCTTAGCCTTAGTGTTGCTGTCACTGGGGCTACATGCATAAGACATTTCAGCTTAGCATGACAAAGGATATTTTGTTCTTTGCTTACAGAAAAATCAAGGGAATAGGCAGTTTGTTTGATGACAGGTGTTTTCATGTATGCTTAACACAGTCTATCATTTTTATCATAAGATAACACAAGGAGTTATTTATCACTGTATTTTTATAGTAAGATAGGCAGGCATTTGTCGGTGAGAAATGTTGTAAGTCAAAAACTGGGAAAAAACCCCACAAATCTGTGCAGAGGAGAAGCCTACAGCATCTCAAAAACAAAGTTGGCAGCAGTCACTGAGTCTGAGGTGTCTATGTGAGGACTTCAAAATCTTCCGCAGAGGATTGCAAGCACCCTAAAAAAAAGTAGGTGTATCTCATTATTAATAATTTGTCCTCGGGAAAAAAAAACAAAAACAAAAACATGACTGTGTTCCTGACAAATTTTCCCAAGGAAATTTGGTACAAGGTGGAGTTGGTCTGTGGCCTTTGTAGACTTGCACAAATCTTTCATCGTTCTGATGGGAAGGGATGAGTGCTTATACTCTGCGGAGGGTGATCTCATTAGGAGTAATCATAATGTGAAAAACTGCCCCCACAAAACCATTCCGTAGACTATATTAAAGTTCTGTTAAAAATATTAAGTGCTGTGTCCCATGGAAGCCTGTTTTGAGGTTTTCAAACTTTTTTTTTTTTGAGCAACTGACTTTTTTCCTTTTCTTAGTTAACTTGCTCATGATTACAGACCTAGTTATGGTTGATGTAATTAATATACTGATTTTATTTGACTTTCAATAAAGGAGAGTAAGTATCCAAAAAATAAAGCAGTAGGAGCTGGGTGAGCATGGGAGGGATGGATAGAGAAGAAATTGGTGTTTGGTAACTGGAATTAAAGTAACTGGTCTATTAAACAGTCTTCTTAATTTCTAACCATGCTGATGTTGATACAAGAATTAAATGATAACTTGTACTTGAGTATAGTGGCGTTCTCATTTGCAAGAACACTTCCCATTCTTGGCTTGCTTCCAAAGCAATCGCTGAGAGAATACACTGCTCTGGAAACAGTCCAAAGGATCATTTATGGTATTTTTCCTCTTTTCTTCCAGTGATCCTTTAAGAGTTTCAAAACAAACTCTGGCTTGATATTGAGGCAAGTTAATGTATTTGAGAGGGAAAAGGTGGGAGGCAGGCACTCGCCGAATGCACGCTGTTGGCAGCTCCGAGTCAGAACGATCTGGGTGACTGTGCTGCACAGGAGTAATTGCCGTCTGTGATGCTTGTTAGCCGTGTCTGTGCTCGAGGATGTTATTAAGTATGATCAACTATGTAGTGACTGATTATACAGCTGGCACACTGATACCGCGTCTGTTTTTTGTGACAGATATTGAGAGAAACTTATCTGAACATTGACACTAATGCAACTGGCTATCTGTTACTGTCAAGCTGTGTAACAGATCAAGCAGAAGCAAGTTGGCGTGTGCTTCCTTAACCCAGAGCTTTTATAGCCCTGTCTAAGGGCTCACTTCTGCAAATACTTTGTACCTGGCATGCTGTGTGACTTCTTTGGGACTACTCATGGCAGAAAGCATTGTGCTCTCTCAGGATGGGCAGAAGTCTGTGATTCCTCTCTCACACTTGCTAAAGCTCAGCTGAATTAGTTTAACACAATGGGAAGGTCTTTTAAAGGTACAGAATAATACTTTATCTGGCTGCGTTGTAGCAAAGGTAGGAGTAGATGGCCACATTGTAGTTCCAAATAGCTCTTCAGCCTGTAACTCAGTGGGGATTTTCATTTGTGTTATGCTGGCTTGATTGGCTAGCTGTGATTGAAGAATGCTCCTTTTGCATACAGCTTCTCTCCCGTGTGTGAAATTTATTGAGTTCAGATAGTAAAACAATTGAATTTTGATTTATGCACAACACTGCACTGGATGTATTGCCAGATTTTTTTTTTTTTTTTTGTTGTTGTATGAATGTAAGTAACTGGTAATGCTGGGAAGGATAAGGCAGAAAACAATCACAAGAAGTGAAACGCATAACCTGAAAATGAGCTCCCATGTGTTCCTTCTTCAGTGCTTGATCTTTCAAGCTGAATTAACCTTTTTTTTTGATGTATATTGATAACTTCTCACTGCGAGTGCGCCAAGGAGTCTGTGCCTCCTCAGTGATCTATCGTGATAACACATGTACCAAAACCAAATTCCAGAGAGCTCACAATGATCATTTAAAGCAAAATCTTAAAGCTGGACGAAACATACATGAGAAAACTAGATATGCTTCTGACCTTTGAATTGCAGATTCTTTTGCTTATGTGCAAGGACACTATCTCCTCAGTGTTGATCTTGTGTCTGCTTGTGTGTGGGACTAGGCTTAGGTGTGGAAGTTGGACATTTTAAAGGATTCTCTTGAAAGTTACCTAGCAAAGGTGCTGGAACGGTACTTAGAAATACTCAGTTCTTCCAACATCGTGTATTGCATCTGTTCTGGGAAAACAAAACAAAACAAAACAACCCCCCAAAAAAACCAAACAAAAAAAACCAACCCAAAAAACCAAAACCAAACCCAACTACAAAACCCCAGTAAAATTCTCACTAACTGTAGTGGACTCCCATGAGGTCTAGTTTCAGTTTTTTTCTCACAGCGGAGTCCAGTCGATATGTTGTGCATGTAAGGACCACGCTGCAATCAGTGATCGGTATTTGAAGGAGAAAATAATTTTTGAGAACTTCTAGTGTAATGTATTTTCCATCTGTTTCATGTTAGTTGGGGGTGGGGAGGGAGAGAATTAAATTTATTCATTTGGAGCAGTAGAGTGATATCTCAGAAGGTAGGAAGCATCTCTTAACCTAACTGAACTGGGAAATTACATAGATGATTTGGCACCAAGTCCAAAAATTCAGATTTCTAGGGAAAGCCAAATGGGTGCATTTTACTGTTAAACACTTTATAATACCATATGCATTAACAGTTGTTTTATTGGCCCCAAAATGGTGAGGGGATTATAGCTATTTGTACATTTTGTCTTGGTGAGGCAAAAAGGGAGCTACAGGCTTTTCTTTCCAAACTTTGTCATGTGCTGTGTGCTGTGCCAGACTGCAAGCTGCATCTGTTCCTTCTTTTTTTTCTTCTTGGAGCAAACTTTTATCTCTTGAGGTATTCCTTGATAACAGATCCAGAAACCAAAATTGCCTTACGCTTGGCATATTTGTGGTAAAGTATGTGTGGCTGCAGTTTTTTGTTTAGTTGGTTTTTGTTTCTGTTTTTTAATATTATTCCACTTCTGAGCTGATGTGCCCTAAGTTTACTAGTAGAAGGCAATGAATTGAGGGGGGAATGTGAATAAGTTGTCATTAAAAAAAAAAAAAAAAAAAAGTTACCATGCTCTGAAAAGCCCAGGTTGTGCATATTAAGGATTGGGTATAGAGTTTAGTCCAGGTAGGGTGTCCCAAAAGCTGTGGGTGACCTGCAGCTTGAGTATGTTGACATTCCTGCATTTTCAACTTGAAAATGTTTTGCTTTGTGGAGAAGGGGCAAAATGGTAGAAAAGTTTCTCAATGGCATAAACATCATCAAGACTCTAAATGTTTCCTTCTTTGAAGAAGAGTTACCTTTCTTTGATTTGCCTCCAGAATTACTCTAGGGAAGATAATGAACCAGAGAAGAGAATGAGGATGTCTCTGAGTCTTGTAATTTTCTCTGAAGCCAGTGGAAGTTCAAAAGGAGAGCATCTACCTCCTTCTGTTTTTGTCCCCTAACATATTAAATAATTTTTCTGTCCCTTTTTGAAAGAAAGGTCAATGTGATCTGATATCAGGTCCCAGATACAGCTGCATGGGAACTACTGGTTTGAAAAAAAAAAAAAAAAAAAAAAAAAAAGAAAAAGGCATATCTTTCCAAAGGATCCTAGCAAGGTTCAGAAAAATAAAAAATATACCGGATACTTTTAAGGTGAAAGTAAGACCTTCTAGCGAGATGGTCAACAATACTGAAGGTGTTTCTGCTTTGAAATGCAGAGCTGTGATTTCTGCTTCTAGCCCCTGTGGAGTTTCTAGAAAGTTGAATGTCATGGCTTTCTTTCACCCTGGAGTCTTCTGACTGTCCTTCTTGTCAGAGAGATGTGGTAGAAAGACATGTTTTCTTGCTATATCTTTCTTTCAGAACAGTCCAGTGTTGATAAAGAGGATGATTTTCACAAATTTGTCAGCATCCCTAAATAGTTTGTGTTTCTTTGACCTACTTTGTTCACGTCCCTCAGCCTTTGGGATGTGTCAGCCCAGAGAAGGGGAGAGGAGCTATGCCTTCTGTTAAACACGTTCTCTTTGACGAGTGGTTTCCAAATTAAATCATATAAAATGGCTTGTGTTCTCACTGGTCAGGGCTAGCCATCACCTGAAGAAGCTGGTGCCTTCACGTTTCATAGCATTTGTTCCCAGTCTTCTCTGGGTTGCCTGTTGGCCCTTAGATACAATTATTTTTTTGTAGTGTTCCTTTGCCTGACTCTCTTCTTGCCCCTCTCCCCAGTCCTCTCTTCCTCTTCCCAGATTCTGTTGTCTCCAGGAATGAACTGTGTTTTTGCATTGTGCTAGAGGTTTGCTGAATATCAATTTTTTAAACTAAATTTATTGTACTTTTTTTTTTTTTGTCAGATTCAATGCTGTGTACAGATTTTGAAATCAAAACAAAGCCAGCAATAAGATCTAGCAGAATCTTAGTAATTTCTCCTTTAGTTACAGAGGAAGCACTAAAGCTGTCTTTTTATGGGTCTGGGATGCCACTGCTGAATTAGCTACGGTTGCTCAACAGCTGGGCTGTTAACTCCTTAGCTATAAAGTCTATCTTCTGTTTGTTCTAAATGAAGCTTAGTGGGTATTTAGAAAAGGAATGTCATCATGTCAAGTCTGTTGCCCAAAACCATACATCTTGCTTCTGAAACAAACTTTTCTGCCCAGAAGTCTTCTGTGGAAGGTGCAACAGGCATGTAGGGGCTTTGTTATCATTTTCCAAGTTAAAAAAAAAAAAAAAATTCCTATATGAAAAAGCAACTGGCTTTCTTGGAAATTCTGGTGGTTTTGTTTGTTTGTTTGTTTGTTTGTTTTCCCACAGGGTTTCTGTTAACCTCTGAGAATTAAGCCACTAAAATTACATTTAAATATTATTTAATTTCTGAGTACAAATGGCAGAAGTGAGACATACAATCCTTGTTAGGGGAATCTCAAGTGTACATGTGTTCCATCAGATATGACTGGTAGCTTTTTAAGAAAACAAAACAAAACCTGAAAAACAATCCTCCCTGCCAGAAACAAAGTTCCAGGAACTGAAAAAAGGAGAGTTAGTAGGTTACGGAGAAACTGAAAGTAGAGATCATTTAATGGAAGAACTGATCACAGAAAAGTGAGGAACATGTTAATAAGTGTTTAACTCATCTACTTTATGTATCTGTAAGGCATCTATTGTGTGGATGGTGAAGCTGAAAGTTGTTCAAGCAAACCGCAGTTCAAAGTATAAATTGTTCTCTGAAAGCAAGGAACCTTAAGCACAAAGAAGTGAAGGGGAATTTCTTATTTGAGAAGGGGGACAAGCATAAAGAGAGATCCATGTTTGGTACTGAAGTTGAAATAAAATAAAAATTATGTGAGCAAAATGTTTGCTTAACTTGTTGAGCTTTTGAATTTTGTTGCATCCTGAACTTCCTCTGTTATCGTTAAAATATTTTCCACTCATCCCACCAACAGTTCACATATGTATATATTAAGCAGTATTAAATCTTTAAGAATATGTTTTTGTTTTCACTTGGGAAACTGTGGAAATAGTTTTCTCTTTATGTGGGTTTTCAGTTAGTATTATGCTTATTACCATTTGAACTACAGTGTAAAAATTAATAGTTGCTTCTTGACTTCTCAGTGTTAAATCTCTGTGTTCTCCCTGCACAGTGCAAGCTCTGTCTGCAATGCTAATTTAGTTATTAAAAGCAGTAAGCCATACACAGCTTGTGGATTAACACTTTTAAAACTGAAAACAAATAAAACATTTTCAAATTAATATCAGCAAAGACAAAATGGTTTTTTTGAAGTGTACTCAGTACATATACTTTGTTTATATCATGATTGTGTTGGGTTGCCCCCCAATCCTCTGCCCAGAATACTATAAATATTACTTTCTTAATAAAACCTTAAGGCTGGAACCAAGTTAAAAAATAAAACAATTTGTAGAGGGTTTCCTTAAAAGATTTGGAAAAGTACATTCAGGGAGCTTATTAAAAGCCAAACACCATTCACATGACAGGAAAAATATGTAGATGTTTTCGACTGTAAGCCTTCACAGAATGTTGTGGCATCAAGCAGGGGAAAAAAAAAAAAAAAAAACAAAAAGGAAAAATCTTTAATTTCATGAAAAGTAACCTCTTTTTACAAGATGATGTTTCTGTTTTCTTCTATAACCTTGCATTACTGAGACAACAGCAGCAATAACAAGACAATTTTATGAACAGTCTTCTCCTTACTTGGAGAGGCTCTTATCCCTGCACATTTCCTAAACTTTCTGTTACCTGTCTGTCACAGTGAGTTCTCTTGTGCCCTATATTAATGTAAAATATGTTATATGTGAAAGTGTATAGTATCCTAGTTAATGGTTCACAGCAGAAACTTTTCTGTGGGAATCTCGTATTTCATTTTTTGTTCTCAGACATATCAGCAGTATGTCCCGTGTCTCTGGTGAAGGACTATTCCTGTGAACTTTTCCATTGGTGACTGTTTCTGACTTCATCAAGTCTCCCTGATAAACACAACATGCCAGCATACTGGAGAGTAACTGTTCAGTATTTAATGCTTTTTTTCCTTACTTCTGTTTTTCTCCATGAAGAAGAGATTTTCATTTTTTTTAAAAATAATATTTTAGAACCTATATGCATTTGCATAATTTTGCTTAATATTAAGCTAATTTATAATTCAGAGTAGTAAAGGCAACTAAGTATAAAACTTGTGTGAGATAAGCATTGGGCTAAATTACTGTACTTCTAGAGTCCTGATCCTGTCAATGCATGTACCTACACAGATTTATTTAACTGTGTGGCCCTGCTGCCTGTCCTAAGAAGGATAAAGTTGCTCACATCTGTAAGAAACATTAGGGTTTTTTTACCCAAGGTAAAATGATACTTTAACTTCTTAATTTTTATGGTTTGGATTGGTTACATGTGACTCTTGGCAAGACATGGCTCTCCTGCAATAATAATATCAAGCATTTCTTTAACGAAAGAAGATTATTAGTATTTTATGACACCTGACATACCTCAAATGTGTGTGATTGATTGATAAAAAGGAAGTACATGATTAAGAAATATAATTACTGTTATTATTTTGCAATGTATTTAATATACATAAATGCAAAGATTGTTTCTTGCTGTAGTTGTGAAAGAAGTTAAGAGTTCAATTTTGAGAAGCTGGGGCAAGTCTAGAGCCCTGGCATGCTGGTTGGCAATCGTTATGAACAAAAAAAATTCTGATAGTATGTATTATCATAAAACACATGTAGAAAGTGTAACAATGGGGCTGCTACTTTTCAGTAAACAAGTTATGAGTATTTTAAGGAAGTAATGCCTGACACAGAAAACTATCCATAGGACTGCGGACTGAAACATTGTCCCTAGAACTTAGTGGCAAGAATCCTGTTAACTCAGAGTAACATCATGTGTTAATATTTTCCTATTGAGGAAAGTGCTAAAGTTTTAAGTAACTGTAAGCATATACATAAACCTAAAACTTTTGTGTCGATGAAATATATTTAAGTGCATGTTTGATTAGATGTGCTTTTCTGAACAGAGAAGCAAATATAAATGGGACTAAAAAAATTCCACTGATGATACATGAGATGTATAATCTCTAACATAAATAGTGGCTATAACTTGTTATTATTCTTTCCTTACATGTAGTGAATGTGAAATGTCACCCAGCCTAGATGACTGGTGTTAATTTTTCCAGTAGATTGAACACAGTGGATTGAACTAGGGTGGCCCTTGAAAGTGATGCTTTGGAGATCTTCTGTCAGAGGACTAATATATGGTGGCCTCATGTAGCCATATGCATGTTACCTGCTGTACATTCCTTTAACCTTACTGATATGTCCTCATGATGTGGCTAACTTGCAGATGTCCCCTCACACTTGATAGAGCTTATTTTTTTTCAAATGGCCATGTATATATTTTTGTTCTAGTTTCATGCATAGTGTACATCTGCATATTTCTGTATAGAGATCTAACCTCCTTTGTAGGAGAGGAGCAGGATGTTAGAGTTTTCCATCTATTTCTGATGGACGATCAAAGAAAAACTCTGGAGTCATCTGGAGCTTGGATTAATTACCTGATCCACTCCACTTGAAAAGTTAGTACTGCCTGTGGCCTCCAACCCTCCAAATTCCTCAGTTTCTCAGTTTACTAGCTAGTCTCCATTTATGTGTAGTAAACATAGTATTCTTTGAACTTCCTGAATATACTGGATTTTTTTTTACACTAAAATATTGTATTAGTAGATTTTGAGAACAAATGATACTATGTTGTGCCTATTTGAATCAATCCGTTTGTGTACACAGAGAGACACAGCTGATGTTGAGACTCTCATTAAATCGCTAATTTAAAATCTTGGAGCCCTTGGTTAGCTACCATGAAAATGCTTGAAGAATGTTGGCAATTGAGATTCTATAAGTGAAGTTTATTGTATTCCTAAGAGTTTGGCAGTTTGTGTGCCAAACAGCTCAGCTCTGTTGATGCTGGAACCAATTACATATTCAAAAATTTGTCTGTGGAACACAGTCTGAGTGGGCAACATGTGGCTGTGATCACTGATCATGTTGGCGTGATCTCATTCAGCACAAGTTTTCCAGACTTAGGTCAATCATTTTTCTTGCTGAGGAGAATTTGCACTCGGATGTCTTGCTTCATGCCTGTTAACCAACATGTAGTCACTGTTAGAAGGCTTTATTAGACCCTGCTGAAACTTGCTCTTCCCATAGTCTAGCAGTTAGAGCAATGAGTTCCAGTCTCTTAGGTTCTCAGCTTTGTCTCTGTACTTATTTTTTTTAACATATAAAACACACCTAAACATATATGAAAATATAAAGCATTTCATCTTGGATGTCTGAGCACTTGTGTTTCAAAATGTTAATATATTTTTTTGATCAATTTATTTACACTATATATATGTTTATATTTTTAGGTCAATAATAGAACTAGAGAAAATGTTCTACAGATTTTTCATTTGTCTATAAGGGTGATTTGTTTGTATGTCAAAGCAAATGGAGATGTATTGATCTTTTTTTCTTGTTTCTGTTAGACCATTTAGTTTTGTTTGAAGTCTTAAAATATCAAATAAGAAAATGTAATTAGAAAGAAAAAGATTGCATGAAACAGATCTTTTTTTTAAATATTGTCTTTTGTATTTCTTTTTAATTGCTGCATAGAGATAATTTTGGAGTGTGATTGAAAACCTATTGAAGAGAGGGTATTCTTACTTGATTTTGTTGTGTTGGATCAGGCCCACGATTCTTAGCTGAAGTTAAACATTGAATCTTGGATGTTTGATTTCTTGTGTTTTGAGATGCCAAAATATTTTTTTCTTGATCAATTTATTAGCACAGTAAATAAATTAGATAACTCTCCATTTTCATTTTTGTCCAACGTACTGAAAGTTTTGTTCTGTACCGGTAGCTCTTCAGTAAAAATTAACATTCATTATTTTATTTCTTGAGTATATTGTAATCATGACATTGTTTTATGCTGATTGTGTAAGGACAATATGTTTATACAGACAAATGGACAACTTTCAAAATGTGGGCAGTTTTATTGACACTAACTAGAAAAAAAAGTACTGTTAAAGTCCCCCCAAGTGATACCTAAAGGAAACAGACATTGTTTTAACTGTTAGCAAATCCCAAGGCTCCACGTTGTCACCTAATTATCTCTCCTATGGAAGTCTCAGCTGGATTTAATCTACAGCCTGCTGCTGCAAAGTGTGAAAGCATCATGTGCTTAAAATCATAAGCAGGGTTGAAAATCATGTCCCCCAGTGCAGATTGAATAGAATATTCAATGTATGATCTGTGACTCTCTCTTCTTTTCACTTTCACTTATCATTAGTTGCATTATCACTTAATTTTCTGATTAAAAGGACCAATTCTTTGGCTTTATGATGTGTATGCTTGTCTGTCTGCTTTAGTTTGTCAGTTGAAATAAGTTTCTATTTGGCTTATTATTAAAAAAATCTTGTCAGGGGAATTGCTAGTAAATTAATTCCGGTAAACAAGGGAAAGAAATATCTTTTTAAAACACTCTTTTTTCCTGGGTGAGTGCGACAGAGGAGGAGACAATGACATGCCTGCTTTTGATCTTTTATTTTAAAGATTTCCTGTCATATGCAGAGATACACTGTTAGTATTGTGTATTACTGTTGTAAAGCCTATGGAACATAAGATTCAGAATTGCATGACACAAATAGAGATGAGCACATGTTGATAGTACAAATTATGTGCAATCTTTAAATGAGGGATTTTATTTCTCTCCTTAATACAGGGACTAAATAAAAATACAATCCCTGTTCTCCCAGAAAAAAACCCCTTTTTAAAATTCCACCATTTAAAGACACTTTGTGTATTTAAGCAGTGACAAGGGTATTCATTATTAATTAGCATTCAGGAGATAACTGGCTTGTCAGTTGCCAGTCAAAGTGGAGCTTGGAAGAATGTTGACACTGATTGATGGACGTGTTTTGGGACTATGCACAAACAGGCTGCTCAGGTCATCTGAACACATAAAAACACAGCTCCACGTACAGAAAAAAGATCTTTTGCTTGGACTGTCCTTTCTAAGGAGAGGATATCCTTCCATGTGTCCTAGATTCACTTGATTTGTAAGTTAAACATTAGCTTTCTAGCACCGTGGTCATCAGTGGAGAGAGTCTAGTTTGGACTGGTAAATATTAGTAAAGTCATCGTGCCGTTTCTTGCTGTGAGAGGCTGGGGTGCTTAAGCATTCAGGTTGAAACAATATTTTTGAATGTTTCTTTATGAAGTGCTATACGTACTTACCTAATGGATATATACTAATGTAATTTCTTCTTTAGGAGGAAGAAAATCCCCAAACCCTAATTTATATTACATTGAAATGCACAGATGGAAGAGGCTTTTCAATCTCGCAATCTCTACAGTCTCTTCAGAAGTGAGTTTAAATATCTGCGGTCATACCAGTTGTCTTGCGTTCTCTGAGTCACTAGTGTATTTATACTCAATGAAATGAAGACCCGGCTTGTCGCACCTTCATACCTCCTTTTCAAGGAGGATATAACAAGCCCTTTGTGTGTCACATACAAATTACACTTGCCCTAGGGTAGCCCGTTCCCCCTGGGAACAGTGGCTCAGCTCTTCCCACTTCTTGTGGCGGGCACCTGATTGTACCACACTGGTAGTAGTTAGCTAAAGAAACACAGTGTGGTGGTTTATAGCCGGTATGGCCCATACAGAGAGATGATACTTTCCTGTATAGGTGAACAGCTTGGTCATCTTCAGCATATGATAAGCACCTGCTTCACAGGTACTTATTTTTCATAATTTTTCTTCATTTTAATTTTCAGAATATGCTTACAAAAATACCATGGTCGACTTGGATTTGTTAACTAAAAGAGACAGAGGGCTGTTCATTAAGGTGACAGAAAAGGAGAATATCTTCTGACTGGAGCCCTTTTTCTGGGATTATCCATGGGGGAAAAACTCCTGTGCTGTCTTACACATCTCTGTAGGTTAACAAATGGATCTGTCTTGTCCTCTTTAAAATCCCCATATCTATCTGCTTTGGGAGACACTACAGTTCCACCCAGTCCAGATGGAAGTAGCGTGCTGCTGGGGATCTCTTGCCAATCTCCATCCCTGATACCGATTTCTGAAGCATATTGGGGAAATCTGTTGAGAGCTGTCATCATTTCATACTTACGTGCCAGTTCTCCCTCTCCCTGCTCTTTCCAAGTACCTACAACAGGAGTTCCTTAACACTTCCTTCAGGACTGGCAGGGCACCTCGAAGAGCCAGAGCTCCCTAGTTTTACCCAGTAGGAAAAAGGACCACAAACGTTTTTCTTGCAAAACTGCTTATTTTCCCTTGGGTAAAGTCTTGCTTGCTTTATTAATAAAAAAAAAAAAATAATAATGAGTCCCTTGGGACTGCTTGTGAGAGTAAGAAAAACAGGAATTGGCTCCATGTCATAACCATCTGTTATTAACACAAAGAGCAAGGGCCCAGTCTTGCAGCCCTTGCTAAAAGCAGTTTGTTTAATAGGAGTTACTACAAATATGAAAAATGTGTGTTTTCCTCATTACTGTGTCAATATTCCCTACCAGTAGTGTAAAAAAGGAAGAAAAAAAGAAAAGTCATCATGAATCTTGGTGTACAATTGCACAATTGCATTATTTTATATAGAGGTAGGCTGTATGCAATAAACATCTCATTCCAAGAAATATATGTATTGCTGTATTTTCAAAAATCACTTCAACTACTTTCACACATTTTTTCATTGTACATCTTTTCGTTTTATGGCTGAATTATGACTGGGTTTTCTTTTCTACCATTTTTATGACTGAGGTAAACCTCCTTTTTCATTGTGGCTAGTCTGAAAATGCATTTTTCCCTCTCCCCCAGCAGAAAATGTATGCCTTTTTACTTAATGGTCCCTACTCCCTCCACCCCCCTCCCTCAATTATAACTAAAAGTGTTACTGGAAGACTGAAATAGCTTAATCCGTTGTTCCACACTATGTCGTGGCAGAGGGCTAGTTTTGGTGGCTGATACTTCTGTTCACCTTTATAGGCTGGACTGCCAGGATGGATTATGGTTTTTTTTTTTCCCCCAGCTTTGTGACCTCCCTTGTATTTGGCATTTCTACTTTATTATTTGTGAGAATTACCCCGTAATATTTACTACAAAGCCTATAGTGCTGTAAAAAATCAGTTTTGGTGCCCCCCCGCCTATTTTTTCTCATATTTTTTTATATGCATAGTTTTTAGATCATCTGTAGTTCTGAGAATTGTGCCGGTCCCTGCTAGATAACTTGAGCCATGGGTTTTTATAGGGGCATTTAATCTGTGTTCCTTTGCTTCTGGCTATAAACCTATGTTAGACAGAGCAAGGGTTGTTATAGTCCTGTTGATTGCACCTCAGTGGGAGACCAGACCTCTGGCTAGCTGTAATGCCTTTAAGGGTGGATTTGCACAATGAGTCTGGCACAGAGCATGTGCATCACAGCCCAGAATCTGGGAAAATATATAAATTATGATAGGAGGCTGGGTGTTTCCAGGTGTATGCAGAAAGACAGGAATTGCTGTATGGGATCAAACAAGTGGCTTGTCAAATCCATTAATCTTTTGCCAGCAATGTCCAGTAGAAAAGGTTTTTTTTAAAAAAAAGAAAAGATAAAAGAACATCAGTTTTGTTTTTCTTCAACCACAAAGCATTCTGCACAGCTCTGTTATGTTTCCTTTATATTATTTCTCTAGTCATTCTGTCATTCAAATGTTAAAAGATGTCTGAGTGTCTTCATTCTGTGTAATGGATATGTTTTAATCCATTTAAGCTCCTAATGTATTTTTGTGATTTTTATTAATTTTGTGGCCTTGGATTTAAACGGACTGGAAATTCTACAGGTGTTTACACTATAACTATCCAAGCCTTATTATTTATGAAATGTATACTTTGAACTTGACTGAAAAACCCCTTGAAGATCTGACTTAGAATTATACACAGCAACAACACTAAACCAACTTCTGTGGGTTGAGAGATGTGTATTTCAAATAGTTTGATTGGAAAAACTAATTCATCATTTGTGAACGATGTGTAGGACAAATGCACTAGAATTTTATTAAAGCAATGTTACAGCAACTTCTTTTTTCTGCATTTATAGATGCTTTGAGCCATTGAAGGGTTAAACTCCCCCAGGCAAACAGCATATCACTTTCCTTAAAATGCCTTTGGGAAACTGAGATAAATGGTGAAGCGTTTTCTGTGTTGACATGATGTTCGCCTGTCCGATTGCATCCTTCCCAACAGACAGCAGAGCAGCAATTACAAAAAAAGACATCTGTGCCAAGGTTTGGCTAGCCAGGGAGGGCAAGCTCTTGTGTTTAAGAGGTAGAGAATCCAATCGATGAAAATGTCTGGGCCTGTTAGCACCAATAAAGCTGAAGGCCACTGGGAAGCTCAGAGAGGGTCTTTTGTTGCAGAGATAGAAAAGAGGCCAAAGCTGTGACACTTGGGGAGGAATAGGGTCAGTTAGTACGATCATCCGTCTTCCTCAATGGCAGCTTTCTGTCAGTTTTTAACCCTGCTCAGCAGAGGATCTAAACCTCTATTGTTGGCACCAGCCAATTCTCAGCCAAGTGTAAATGAAGTTAATATTCACTGACCTTATGCATAGCCAATGAAGGCCCTTGATGTCATCCTGGAAATAATGTTATCTGACACTTCAAAAAGCAGATGTTGGCAGGTTGTTTGTGGTTTTTTGCTGAGCCAGTAGGCAAAGACACATTGTTTAGCCACCTCACATTTAAACTGATTTCCATAATAACCACAAATAGGCCTTTCTGACCTCAAATTGACATAGTTATGGTTCTAGTTTGCATATCATTATATGCTGCTCACAAAGCCTGGCTAACCTGCACTAAATGATCTGGGAGAAGTAGCCCAGTTCACTTAGATAAGAAATATATGGGTCAGTGAGCAAATTTTATTTATGCTGATAAAACAGTGAGTAATTAAAATATTTTATATAGTTCAAAGCAGACATTTTTAGAACACAATGAAGAATAGCATTTATTTTGCAGCATACCTTCATGAAAGGAAATATATCACAGAAGTAAAAAAAAACATTTGCTTTCATGGGTATGGTTTTTGTTTTGAAAGGCCTATTATGAGCAATGGTTAAGGTCTTCCTTTGTCTCCAGTAATATTTTGTCATGGTGAAACATGATTATTCTAATATTGTTTTAATTACAGAAAGTTGAACAGGTTTCATAGATTCCACTTTGCCAGAAGTTTATCTAAGACAGAAGCGTACTGATGATAACTGCGTATTTATACAGTGCACTTCATTCAGATAGGTCTCCAAACCTTCCACAGGCTTTTACGAACAGAACACATCCCCACTTCTGCTGTGTGAGAGCCAGTGTCAAACATCTGTTGTAACTGAGGTGACACACTATGGCTCTTTTTAAGGCACGGTGGTGTTTCTCATGAGCCTGTGGTTCTGATTTGAGGAGGCCCATAAGCACGTACCACGCATGGGAGGGGAAAAGTAGCTTGATTTGGGTTTTTTTCTTCTAAATTAACTGTAATTCTGGCTCACGTGTGCTTACCTTATGAGACATGAACGTAATGGCTTATGGTAATAAAGTGCAGATGCAGGATGAGTAGTCATTATTAATCAAAATTTTTCAGCTGTATCCAGCCATGAACTCTGCACAGTCATGGTTTTCCCTGCTGTGTACAGAACATAGCAGCAGGTAACGGAAAAATAGAAAGCTCTCTATTATGCTGCAGTATTGGTTTTACAAATATGTTTGAATGATGATTGTAGTATCAGGCCTTTGCAGCTTGTTTTTTTTTTTTTTGGTCAAAGAATGAGTTAATAGTTGAGCTGAGAAAGGCTCATCACTGGAGTTGCTTGGGAGGCAATTATCTGACAAGCTGGCAAAGATGAGAAATACCAGAACAGATCTGCATCTAATTGAAATCTCTCAGATCTGATCTTAAGATAAACAGTCCTAGGATTTTTGGAAACTATTTTATTGATTGTGTTCTTCGCATCAGTTGTGTTTGTTTGTACCTGTTAAAGACGTGAACATGTTTCCTGTAGTAACAGATTTACTTAGCAGCTCATCAGCTAGAGGTTTCTCTGTTTGCCTTTGCTTGATATTGACTCTCATGAAATAGGATTAAAAACAAGAGAGATAAATAAATTCTCTAGGTTTTTGGATGAAATTTTGAGAAATCAGTGATTGATTTTGTTTGAAGTACAGCACTGTATTTTATTAGCTGCCTGTGTCATATGATGGCTCAGTCCTGTAGTTCAGATGCTTGAAAGGCTACTTTTAGTTTGGACCAATTTTAATGGGGTATCTGATAGGACTAATTTGTCCTGATAGATTAACTCAGATTCCCCTCCCCTGCCCCCCAACTCCTATATTCAGTCCATTCTACAACCATTCTGAAATTACCTGAATTTAGAAGAAAATTTCTGAAATACTGAATTACAGCCAGCTACTGAGCAGTGTGGAAAGAGCAATGAGCCAGAGAGCATTGAAAGCAATGAGGCACCTTAGTGGGCCTTTAACAAGTCCTGAGTCTGCTAAGCAAGCAAATTAATTTGTTTAAGACTTTAAAAAGACCCATTTCTTCTGTAAATTATATGTAGTAATAACCAGATTGAGTCACATTTTGATTTTACTACACTGCTGTAAATTGATTCATTTCTGGCTCGATTTTGACAGTCTGTCCCTTTGTCAGGTTTTTTCCTATGAAAAGTGTAGAATGCCAAGAAACCCTACCAAACCGACCCAGTTCTGCCCTCTCCTCTGGCAGAAATGGATACAGAAGTACAGAAGTTTATTTCCCATTTCTGGGACAAGACTGTGAAAGAGAAATTTGCCTTTGTGAATTAAGCTGTGGGCAGATTGATTCATTTCATCTTGTCAGTATTGAATATTGTTCCTGTTTTAGTTGAAAGTTTGCAAAATGCTATATTTCCATGGGCAGGCCACTGAGGAAGTGATCCAAAAATAATGTAAATAGAAAGTGTTTGGTTTAATGTACTTTCCTGTTTGTTTGTGTGTTTTTTTGGTTTTTTTTGTTTTTTTTTTTTTTCTCTTTTCTTTCCTTTCCTTTAAACAAAGCAGAATGAAACAAAGGATGCTTTGGACTAAATGTCAGCAGAAGATTCTTTAGGGGGGTAGTGGCACAGCTAGCTGTGAGCTGTGGGGAGGTGGCTGATGGTGTCCCTCTTGCTGTCTGAAGGCTGAAATAAGCCCAGCAGTACCAAGAGCAGATTTGCTGATGCCATTGTCGCTGTCTTTGGCTGCTCTCATGGAGGAAACCTGGCAGGGACTGGAAATCTGCTGTTCTTGCTTGGAGCTAGTTTGATTTTGCTCCTGATTGATCTCATGCATAAGGGGTGAGGTCTTCAACAGCAGATTTTTTTGGCCACTTCTGTTGTTCAGGATAATAGATAATTTTCACCTCTGGACTCTGGGCCTCTGCAGAAATAGTCTGTATGGATCCAGGTTTATTCTGTATTGTGTTGTCAGCACAGCTGTGATTTTGACAGTTACATCAGTGGGGAAGAGAAGAATGGAATTAGGTATGAAAAATGGCTTTGTCCTCTGGAGTTTCTAGAAAAGGTCTTTGAAGCTGTAGTGTGAAATCTCTAGCACATCTGCAGACGTTTTATGCTAATAAAGACTAACCAGCAAAATTGGGTTGGAGAAAGTAATATTGGAAGAAAAAAGCACAAAAAATCAATTGGATGAGGAGGCAGAATATTTAGCACTGAGTCATCTTCCCTAATCAGTAGAAAAATGGATTATATGACTAATAAAGAATCACCTCCAAGAGAACAGCTAAACCATGTACCATTTTGTTGGACAGATCAAAAATATTGTAAATAACCTACCAGCAACTAAATATGTGATTTTACAACAAACAAAATTTGCCATACGGGGGGAAAAAGTTTCAAATAAATGTGCCGCTTTATTCTTTTGTATCCTAACAAGGCTATTCATATGGTTTGTGTTTTATTTTTAAAGTCAGTAATATAATTTACTCCACCCACACAAAATATTGAACTGTTGCTTGCTGTCAAGCTGAAACCTGGGTATATATCTTCGAGGAGAGGGAAGGGGAGAGTATGTTGATGAGGAGGGACTGAGGACAGGTGAGGAGATGCAATCTGAGGGCACAATTTTGGGGCTGAGGGCTGAGCTTGGGGATGGAGATGTTTCTCAGCCTCTACCCTGTACTTCAGAGTGCCTGGCAGTGGATGTGTCAACAGGTGAATGAATGCAGAAGTTTTAATCGCTGTGGTAGGTCTATCATTTAACGGTGTGCATACCACAGCAAAGTGGTATCTGAATGCTGTGCAAATAGCCAGTGTCCCAGCCAGCATGTGGTACGTGGCTGGGAGCTGCCGTCGCTAGCGACACGGGATCATGCAGGCACCCTGGCTTTGTGCAATGAGTTCTTTACATAGGGCTCTGCCTTTGTTTCATAAAGTCAATAATGCAAATGCCTGAGAATGAAGGTGAGACCTGACCTTGTCCCCTTGAAGTGACTGGGAGATTGTCTTTCATAAGAGCTAAGGCCTGCTTCCTGCTTTTGTTTTTTTCGTAACAGTTTTCAAAGTGCCTTTCACATGCAAATAAATAACCGTTTTAATAGATTAAATTTCAGTGGTAAATGATGTGGAAATACCTTTCATAAATAATAAAAAAAGAAAGGCTCATTTGTAAGTGTGGCGGTATTATTATAGTGGAGGAGAATAAGGCGTGTTCTTCCCTTCCTGGTTGTGTGCTGATCCTCCTCCTCGCATGGCAGAGGGTGTGACAAAGGTTAGGTTTTTGTATCACCCGTACAAAGGGCTTCACTGTGTTTTATCCACAGGGCAAGAGAGGAAGGAGCTGTGTAGTATCACTTTAGGGGAAAAAAAAAAAAATATACAATTTAAATTTATGATCTGGACCTAAGGCGATTGAGCTCTGTGCTTCTCATTAAGCAAGGTGGAATGTCTCTTTTCTCTCTCCACCATCCCTAAGCACCTGCAAAACTGGAAATTAAAAGATGAGTTCAGTAGAAGGGTTCTGAATTCTGAGAATTGTCATTTTTTTTTTTTTTTTAACTTGACCTTTAGACAGGCCATGAGAAGGTTTTTAAATTTTGGAAATTTTTTTTTTTTTTTTTTTTTTTAACTTGACCTTTAGACAGGCTTGCATAGCTCATGTAGCCAAAATTTACTGGGTCCCGCAAAATTAGGAATGTTTGAAATAATCATTATTCATTAATCTTTGTGTATGCATTTGTTCAGTCTCTGAAATGTAGTTGCGTCATGTTTTCAACCTGTTTTCTACAACTACAAGGACTAGAAGCCATTTTTCCTTAAGCTAGAGTTTAGATGGTTGTTCGGAAGCAACAATAACAACAAAGCCATGTCATTATTAGAACTGGAATTTAAAATAGATTATTGATTGCTTTAGGATTAAGAATTAAAAAGGGAATTAGCAACTTTATATGCTCAATTACACTTTGATTCTGAAGTCCACATGTTAAAACCTGCGGCTAAAACAACTACAAAGTTATTTTTTCATATTCACTCAGATCAGTTTGGGATACTTTTGCTGTTTTTTAAAAACATGATTTTAGTCCTGACGAATCAATGTATATCCAGAGAGTAAGCCAAGGATCCTAGTTCATCTCATACACCAGCGACAGGACTGCTCAGGAAGTTGCGATAGCGTACTCATAATGACTTGGAGTAGCTTTTACCTGTGTCAAACCATCCAAGGCAAAGTGTCTCAAAGTGTTGGAGAATATGTATTTGCTTCATAGGTGTAACTGGGGACAAAATTTAACCTGTGGAAACACTTACAATTGATGAGGAATGGGAAGGAGAGAAGCTCCTTGGGGCTTTGAAAGTCTGTAAGTAAAGACTGAGTTTGTATGGTTGGTGAGTGGCAAAACCATCCTTTTTCTTGCAAGCTAAGTGTATTTGATGCAGAAATCACCAAGCAGATCATAAGCATGGACTGCTGTCTCTCTCCCAGATGGCTTTGTAGAGGCCCTTTTGGAATGAAATCTTGCTGCAGCCTGCATCTGTAAAATATGCTCAATGGCCAGGCTGCAGAGGATGTTGAGCACATGAGGTCTGGTAGTGTCACAGCTCCTTGTGTACAGGCCAGTGAGTCTCACCTCCGTGCC
>NW_010141497.1:0-319 GCF_000699245.1 Pterocles gutturalis | reverse complement strand
GACCACAGAGCTGGACACAGCCACCAGTCCCAGCACTGCCCCCACTCCCAGCACCCCGATGCCCTCAATAAAACCCACAATTAGTCCTTCCAAACTCCAGAGCCTCGGATCACCTGTAGGAGCCCAAATTAATTAACAGCAGGTTGTTCCTATTCTGCTAATTATGCTGAAATGTCCGTTAAAGGCTGGGAACAAACACAGGGCGGCACAAAAGTTATTTAGTATTATTTTTTTTTAGGAAAAACAAAACAAAACAGGCAGGGGGGTGCCTTCCCCTCCCTGCCCGGGTCTGCTGGGACGGGGTTAGCAAAGGATGCTC
>NW_010141496.1:11130-12066 GCF_000699245.1 Pterocles gutturalis | reverse complement strand
GGGAGGAAGGAAGAAGGTCTCTCTGCCTTCCTCAGATTTGTTCCAAATCTAGAGCCTGTACTCTTTAATGTATTCTAATCTTAATGTGCCGGTTCTCCCATTCTAAAAAACAAACAGCTTCCACTGATTATAAGGTATACTGTAATTAAACACTATGCTTCAGCCCTATCACACAAGTCCAGAACTATATATGATTTCAAAGCAGCACTGGAATCAAAGCTGTCCTCCTGGGTCCTGCTATTCACTCCTGAATATGAGTAACACTCCTGGGCTTTTAGCTGCAGAAGCTGATTTGGACAGAGGTATAATCCACTTGTATAATACTAAAAAAGAAAAAGGCTACACACTTTTTAAAAAAGCCAGAGACTTATTCCCTGGCAGGAGCTTCCCAAAGAAAGGAAACTAAATATTGCATATAGGTAGAGAAATGGACCTTTGACACACTGATAAAATGGTTTAAAAAGAAACAATGGGCAAAAGTGGCTGGGGAAAAAGTGGCTGTAGCAAAGTGAGATCTACTAGGTATTGAAATGGGCTTTGCCTACTCATTTATACCTTGCTTATCATCAATGTGGAAATTAAAATCGTAATTACATTGCCACCACAAGCCTTCCTAGACTTATTTTCTCATGTTTTTATATTTTTAAGGACAAAAAAGGGCTATAGTTTGCCTATTTGACCTAGTTCACAGTGCAAATACTAGGATATAATCTAAAAATTTCAGCATCAGTTCTACATCTGATGATGTTCAATTGACAGACGATCTCTCAAATAAATGTGCAAGCTGGGGCCTCCTGTCTAACTTAGGCATTTAGCTGAGGTGCACATGTGTCTGTACATTAAGCGCCTCAGTCAGTGTGAATACAAGCTTCTTACAAAGTTAGTATTCAAGTTATTGTAAAGTCAATAGAAACAGGTATGACATCTAACACTCTT
>NW_010141496.1:0-11099 GCF_000699245.1 Pterocles gutturalis | reverse complement strand
CACTCTTTCACACCAAATTAGTCCTTACCAACCTCTGCTGAACAAGTAAACAACTAAGAGGTGTGTCAGCTACTACAGGCTCTTTAAAAAAAAAAGGGAAAAAAAAAAGTTAAGGAAACAGGGATCATGACCCCTGCACTTTTAACACAATAGTGTAATGGCTAGAATGTTTAGTCTTGAAGTTTTAAACCCAAGTTTTAAGTTTTTCTAATCCTCAAGCATGGATTTAACTTATGTTTCCCACAACTCTGGCATTGCTCTACAACTAGGCTGTGGACTACTGCAACAGAACACCAAATCCACTTTCTCCTCTTGAACCTAGGTCACAACAAGAGCAGAGGGAAGATATCATGGGAACTCTCAGGTTTCAGACTTTGTTCACTGGAATAGGTGTATTTTGCATGTGATTATCAGAAACAGGCCTCCAGGCAAGGGTCACCCCTCCCAGTAAGCATCCTAATCAGGTAGGACAGAGCTTTCTTGCATTTTTCATGACACACACTGCGTCAACCCAGGGAGGAAGAACCCTTATGTTTTTGTGTCCATCTGGAGCAGCAGAAGTTACATGCTTCCACGATCTCTTTACACCCATGACACACATGTGAAGAGGAAATCCAAACGTGTAGTCAAAATGTCCTTCAGAAAAAAAAATTAAATGTCATCCTCCAACACAAATCACCTCATAACCTAGCAATTAAGTCACCGATTCTAGGGCTCTTAAGATGAAGTGGCCTGCAAACCAGGTTTCCCAGTCACTGGACAAATGCTGTAACTATTAGGCTCCTATGCAAAAGCAAGTGCTGGTACAATGATGCTCCATGTGACAGTGGCTTATTATCCCAGAACAGAAAACATGCCCATCAGCTTAGACTACTATCTCTTAGGAACTTCCTGGTCAATCTACAACGTGGTTACTAAGTCCAGACTCCTAAAAGTGAAGCACTGATGAAAAGTAAGTGACACTGTACAGCTGTTTGGGATGGCAGTATGCTTTTCCGTTGTTTGAAGGCCAGTTTATACAGGCCAAATCCCATTCCTTATGCCAGCACCAATTAAATGTTTCTTGAATAGCCTATTTACATGCAAAGTGGAAAAATAGGAAAGCAGTTAATGGAAACAAAATACAAACAATAATTACTATTTTCAACAAACTATAGCTGTTGAATGAAACCTCTCCTGCCCCCAAACAAGCAAATATGATAGAGCATAGGTATTTTTCTTTGTTATCCATTTGGGCATGTGGGAACAAATTAGATGGGGAGAGAATTAATTGTTTAATTCTTTAGGACATTCTTCAAATGATCCCCAGTGCTTGGTCATTTTAAAACATAGTTAAAAAACAAAACCAAACTGGTTGTGATACTGAACCTGATTCCTAGCTCTGCGTTCTACAGGTTGCAGGAATCCTGAGTGTACTTGATCCTTGAGTCCTCAGCCATGGTTGGATCAGAAATAAGTAATGTCCTGCTTAGATATACGAAATCAAGTCCAGGGACACTGGATGAAAGCTACTCTAACAAATTTTCAGAAGAGCCCAAGTGCCTTGTAAGGGTTTCAGATGAAAACAGCTCAAGGAAAAAGCCTTATTGCCTCCAACAGGCATTACTTCTACCTCATGGATCTACTTCTGTAGAAAACCTGGAAAACAAGGAAAGGACCTGCACCTCCAAGCACCAAAAAAGACTTTAAAAAAAATGTTTGATGTTCAGAATTGGGAACAGCAGTCTGTCCATGGCACAGGAACATGTGCTTAGTCAAATGGATGTCTATTTGGAGCATAAAAAATTATATGTTTTAGTGTCCACTTGCAGCACTACTAATTACATGTTTTAGTGATCTCCTCTTTCCATGGTACAAATGAGAATAACAACTACAGGAGTGCAGTTAAAATCACCTTTTTCAAGTTTACAGATAAATAAAAAATATTTTCTATTTTACACATATAGAAATTTTATTTATTATATGATGTATATTATTAATTTTATGGATATATTAACATATAAAAATATCCTCAATAGTGTAAGCTAGAATGAAGGAATTCCATATCCATACCTTTTGAGAAACCAACCACTGGAACAAGCCACTGGACAACAAAATAACTATGGAATCATTTAACAGCTAAAACTCACAGGCTTAACAAGTACTAACCTCATCAAACTCATCACCAAAGGCAGCTCGGTTTGAGATAGCATCTGAAATTTCCTGGGCAACATCTTGCTGTTCAGTAATATCTTGCATCAAATCATCAATTTTGTTCAAGTCCCTGGCAAGATAACATTGAAACATTTTTTAAAGATACATCATTCAAATCCTACAGAAGAGACTCAGAAAAACTTGAACAGACCCTATTTACTTTTTATGCCCATGGCTGTATAAACAGCAGAACTCACAGGGAATAATTTCCCTCACCTACACCTTAATGTTTCTTGGCAAGCTTCTGTGTGTTTTAGCCAGTCCAATTTATTCCACTTCAGGATTAGAAGAAAAGTGAAAGTGAAGCAGTCAGTCTGTGTCTCTCTCCCTCTCTGTGCCAACAGTCACATTCCCTGGGCAGATCCCACCTCCTTCTCCAGGTCAATATCTTTGTATGTGGATCTTTTTTTGATGTTAAGCTTTCACCAGAACTGGGGGGAACTTAACAAGACTATACCCCATCTAAAAGCTTTCCCTTATTGTTAACTTCAGTATTGTTCCAGTTCTTGTTTACTTCTCCCAGAATAACCTTTCTGATTTAACCGCTTATTCAGGCAGGAAAATGCCTCATGAAATAATATAGGACATATAAAAATACTATACACACCAAAGATTTACCCTCTCTTTTATTCAGGTGTAATTAGTACTTTGAATCACACAGTCCAGCTTATGGAGTTGGAGGAAAAAAGTCCACTTAGTTTCTTCAACTAAGTTTTCTTCTGGAAAAACTGAGGGCAGAAGCCAGTCTCTACTGCCAAGGCAGACTCAAAAAACCAGGTACCACATAGATCTCTCTGCTTAGTGGGAGTTCCTTCTAGACTTGCTGTTAACAAAAGATATTTTTCTGCCAAACATAACACTATAGCACCAATAGCATTCCTGATATTAAATGTCTGAACCACATACGAAGTCAAAACTAGCTGACTTCATAAAATAGACGGTAGTGATAATATAGTTAGAAAGTGATTAGTAAGCTCAACTTGAAAACTATTAGAAAGCACTTACATATTTTCATGCACTTTTTTCATAGCTTGTGCAGCATAACCCATATTCTTGAGCACTTCTGTGTTCGTGTGGGAATTTTCCAATGCCTCTCTCTGGAACTCAATGGTTGAAAGCGTCCCATCAATTTGAGTCAGCTGTTTCTCATACCTCTTTTTTCTCTTCAGTGCTTGTAAGGCAGCTGGAATGGGTAAGAGGCAAGGTACACCATGTATTTTCACAGCAAAATGTAAGGACAAGTAATTCAGCATTAATCTGACCTGGATAATTTATAATTCTCACCCTCCTACCTTACTAGTAGGGAGACAAACTTTGACCACACCAGATCAGCAGCCTGTTTATCACCAACATGCTGTTGCATGAACATGCTGGGAAGCCTCTTTTAGATTAACTTCTCTTAGCACCACAGGGAAAAGCAGCTTCTTCCTCCACTGCAGGAGATCTTGAACTCCATCCTGTGCACACAGGCAAAGCAGGGAAGATGGGGACGGAAAAGAAAAACGTCAAAGAGAAGTCAGAAAGAAGGAAACAAGGGAAAGAAAGAAAAGAAGAGGTTGCAAAACATAAGTAAAAACTAAGGAAGACAGAGTAAGAAGATCTGTCATGATAACCACATCTTCACCGATGCTGCCTTCTAAACTTTGTCTCAGCAGCAAAAACTGTCAAGTGCAATTGAAAGCCCATATGGCCTAACCAAGCAGGTGGGTCAGATCAGAGGAGGAGTCAGAGTTCTCTGGCTTTCAGCTGCATCTATTTCTTACAATCACTTCAGAGCATGATCTTTAAAGCTCAGAACTTGAAAACATACAGAAATTTGTAGACACAGCCACAGTCAAATCCAGGTACTCTTTATTGCTGTTGTAAATCATTAGGACTAGTCTTTTATCATAGAACCATAGAATGGCCTGGGTTGAAAAGGACCTTAAAGATCATCCAGTTTCAACCCCCCTGCTATGGGCAGGGTTGCCAACCACTAGAGCAGCCTGCCCAGGGCCCCAGGAGGAGATCACTAAAACATGTTATATTTGCTAAGTTATGAGCAGCATACTTTGCCCAGAGTAAATCATTACCAGAATAAACACACATGACAAGCAGGAGGAGAAAAGGGCTTTCTCTCGGCCTCTGGGTGTGGCACACACACAATCTTGCCACAAACATTTCCTGACCATTGTCCTTTCCAAACCCAAAATACACAACTGCCAGGCACCAATAAACCCACACAAAACCAAAAGAGACTGAGTTAACCCCTTGCTTTTTCAACGCTATTAATACCCATGTCCTTTCCCTTGTCTAATTTTTAAATCAGGTTCAGAGCCAGCAAGCAACAGCAGCACTGCAGCCCCCAAACTCAATCACTAGCAGCAATTACTGCTGCTGTCATATTCAAGTAACCGCCCACGTGCAGGAACACTGAACCTTGACACTGGTGTACACAACTTTTCAAAAGACGTTAGGATCCCTCCAAGGAAGGGGCATAGATTTATGGTGTGTAACAACAGTAAAAAGTTCAGTGCTTTGTTGACAAATGCTTGAATCAATATGGTCAGAATCGTTCCTCATTAGCTGCGCAAGGACCAGCATTCACACAGGCTAAGGCACACAATGCCTTCTAGCACCTGCAGTAAAGTGTTTCAGGACAGCAAACCACAATCACAACAATTTAATCATATTATTCAAATTCAAGATTTTCCCAGGTTTTGGGGAAAGGTCCGAAAATCATGCATATTCTGAAAAAGATGCATGAACCCCAGATGATGTCATGCAAATGGCAAATGTGAGAATTGTAAAATACTCCTTGGCAATTCAAAAATATATCAGTTTGACTTAATCCCTAATAATCTTTTTACCTATTTATTATTTCCCTACTTATTTATGTTTATTATTGGTAGTGTTAGGACACCAGCCACTTCTTTCCATAGCTTCAGTTGAATCAAAATTTGACCCTGGATTCTCTGTCATAATACTGGCTGTGCCAGGGAGGACTCCAAAGCCCTGTGGGCTGAGGAGCACTAACTAGCTGATGTAGAAAGGCTTCAGCTGGAGTAAGTAGCTACCACAGGCAAATATTTCCAGTTGGTGTTTTTCAGAAATGGGACTCTGTAACAGTGCTGTTATTATTGGCTGCTCAGAGAGAAAACGGATTTCCTCAGTTACACACAAAGCAGTTGTCTTCAAAAGCCTGAAGTTTCCTGTATTAAGATTTAATTAAACCACACCCAAATTAAGAAATCATGGAGGAAGCTAAACTCTGTGCAGCTTCACCTATTCATAAACAGCTTTTCCTAATTATTGTAGTGCAACGTACCATCTTTATTAATTCTCTCTAGTTTTACCAGTGACCTATAGAACAAAGCACTTCACAGGAAATCAATTCATACTCCTTTATCAACTAAAGCATAATTCCCTGTCCTGGTTTCAGCTGGGACAGTTAACTTTCTTCATAGTAGTTCATGTGAGGCTACGTTATGGATTTGTGCTGAGGAGAAGGCTGATAACAGTGATGTTTATAGCTGCTGCCAGCACAGTCAAGGACTTTTCAGCTTCTCTGCTGTGCAGGTGTCTGCAGGGGCAGGAGAAGCTGGGAGGGAGCACAGCCCCAGTTACTAACCTAGGATTTGACCTTAGGTTTAGGATTGAGACACAAATTGGCCAGTAGTCTATTCCACATCATGCACATCATGCCCAGTACATAGATAAGGCCCTATCTGAAGTGCTCTCTCTCTCTCTCAGGGTCATCTCATTCTCTCAGATACCCAAGATCTTATCTCCTTTCTGGGACTCTCCCTGCTCCGGGATCATTAGCTGGTAACAGGCTGAGCCTTGGTCATCGGGTGGTGAGCAGTTTCACTGTGTATCATTCATTTGTATATTTGTATATATTACTATTATTATTATCATCATTATTTTCAGTTTTGTTGTAGTTTAGTTACTAAATTATTCTTATCTCAACCCATGAGTCTTTTCCCTTTACCCCTTTAATTCTCTCCCCCATCCCTGGGTAGGGGAGGGTGAGCAAGCGGCTGTGTGGTGTGTTGCTGGTAGCCAGGGTCAAAATTATAACATTCCCACAACACATTATATTATTTTTCTCATTTATATTAAATAAATGCCCTTCACTGCACAGTGTTTCATAAGACTAGCTCCTCTAGCCAAGATATGAGAATTTCGTTGTAATCTGAAACCTGTTTTTCTGTGCTGTACAAATTTTAATGAACTTTAAGTGTTTTTTTACTGTGCGTACAAGCATTTTAAAATTTGTGTGCAACTCTTAGAAGAAGATTGAAATGCTTCACAGAAATGCTATTGCATTATAATAGACAAACTGAAGAAGAACATATCTATCAAAAAACAAAGAAATTGAGCAGAGAACATAAACTTACTTCACTGAAGGTCTAAGAATGGCACTGAAAAAGTGTGTTGCCCATTCCAAAGACTTCAAAGAACGAAGACAGCCCAGGTAGGAAGAGTCTAAGCACGGACAGAGTCTGAAGAAGTGAGTGTAGATAATACCAATTCAACCAGGAAGAGGTGGAGGTCTTCTCCAGGAAAAAAAGTAAACTCATACACTGTCTCTGTCATGCTCCAGAGAAGCCAATGTAATTCCTCCATTTTATAACAAAGTGGTTAGCAGTTGGCTGGGCTTTAGCATGTTTCCTGTACTCTACTTCTGAGTCCAGCACGCAGGATACAGTTCATAGGTTAGGAACCACTGCTTTTAATCCAAGTTTTTATTTCATTTTCAAGATAAGTAGCTGGAACAACAGTAAACTATTATGTCAGTTTAAGTACGCATATCAAAGAACTACTGTTATTAATATAGAGAAGGCCACTTTTCCAATATCCCTACTACGCTGATACTTTTATTAAGGAAGCTGAAATGGCCAGCTGGGCAATAGTAGTTGTGGCCACAATGAATATCCAGGTTTCTAAAGGAAAGAACAAAAGTAGTGACAAAGAAGGAGTTGTGGCATCCTCCTCATGGTTTCATGACAGATCAGAATGAAAAAAGACAGTACATTGATAAAAACATCTTTACCTGTCAGCCCACTACCAACACCCATCAGTACAGGAATCACCAATGATCTCATCTTCTGAAGTAGAAATAAAAGTATTGTCTAGTAATCCTTAAAAATCCCAAGGGGAAACTGGTGAAGATGGAAAAGTGTGTTTCTTCAGAAGATATAACACCACGGTGAAAATACCGGATCTCACCCTGGGATACAGTTCACAAACCTCCACTTCAGTCCTGCAAGGGACTGATGTATTACAGCTTCTGATCTCCCTTACACCAAGGACAACCAAAAGAAATGCTGCTGAGGCCATAAAAATCATACCACCCTAAGTAAGTTCATTATCAGCATTCATAATCCTTAAAACCTCATGGAGGGAAACACATAGTTGCAACTGAGGCACTAATTCAATGACAATAATGCACCTGACTCATTATAACCATACCAGTTCACGGCAAGACACTACAAAGGTAATCATGAAAAGCAGAAAACAATAGCTGTAACTCGCAGAACAAAGACAAACTAAGGACTTCCTCTTATCTCCCTGCCAGAAACCCTCATTCCCAGCCTGTCACACACCCTGCCATAGGTATGACAGCCCTGTCCATGTTCACATGCAACTACTACATCATTGTTCAGTTTCAACAGCCTTCTGGTTAGAACTAACTCATTGAAAAGGAATGCTACACAGCTACACAAGCCCTGCCCAAATGTATCACACAACATATTTAGCAGCATCTACTCATAAAAGCCTACCTGTTATTCCAATTTTCTATATAGGCTTCATCCTCAGGAGTATTACATGGCTCTCTATGGTTAAACTTTATTTTTATTCTGGATTTAAAAAAAAAAAAAAAAAAAAAAAAAGCAAAAGCAGCTATTACTTCAACTTTTTTCATTTAGCCATTTTTTAGGATCTGTAAAAGATGTCAGGCTGAAACAACATTTATTCATGTGTATGTTATGTTCACAGGCACACTTCAGAAAATCCATTTCCTTTTAACAGAGTTCTCAAATATTCAATATCATTTTCTGTCCTTTAAATTTTCCTGTATGAACTTCAAAATATTGAAGGTGAAAGACCAATTCACAATTGGAGTTGTCAGCTGTGCACTGGCTGAAACTGAGACACCCCAAAAAAATACAGCAAGAGATATAAAAAAGAAAATTATGAATTTTTACCTGGAATGGGGTGACATTAAAAGGCAGTGTCAACCATTAAAAGAAGTATTGCTTATCAGGACATAACCTCTGCAAGAGGAGTTCCATCACTCATCACTGTTCAGAAACTCTGACGTGGTCTAGCTACAGTAAGATATTAATGGGGAATACTGGAAATATATCACCTCAAAAGTATAGCTAATTTCAGATTAGGTGCAGGAACTGCAGAGGTACTCACTTTGCAAAGAAGAAGCCAAAAATATTTAAGTGATGCTTCACAGCTGTTTGCATAGCTAATACGTTACAGCTTTTAAATCAAGCTAAGCCTACTGATGTCACATGAATCCATTCAGAATCATGTGAACTCATGAAAAATTACTGGTGCTTAAATCTGCTCTCTGTTGTGTCAGTATAACTGACTCAGACTCATACATCTAAAAATCAAATGACATTGTGCTAATTTGGTGCATTTTCTATACCTAAATACATCTTGCTCCAGTCTCAGACACTTCTGTTTTAGTTTCCACAGGCTTCTTCACAGATGCAATTAGGAAAAAACAGCATCAGAAATTACCTGTGAGGTCTCTCAGCTAATACATTGTTGTATGTAAATCAACAGCAATTAAACTGTGAAGAAATTGACATATCAAATGAAGGGGTATTCGTATTGATTTAAGTTTACTCAGTAGCCTGATAAATTTAAGCACTTCAGCACAGCAAGGTTAGTTTCTCTTTGTTTCTCCTCTGTGTTCAGTTACACTATCCCGTTTTGGCTTTACAACCATTTTTGGCATGAAAAAATTCCCACTCTGTATTTCTTGCCCTGTCTCTTTACTGTCCTCAACTGTAAGTTCCTGAGCAAATGACAAGAGGAGTTATTTTAACCAAGATCAGTTCAACAATCCAGTTTGCAGCATGACTCCACAAACAATGGCATAAATAAAACAAGGGGAATTGCATACTGAACACAGCAGTGGAAACAAACATCTGGCAGAAAAGCTTTGCCTGTCAAACACTGCCTGCCTGAAGTACAGGCCATAGGTTGATGAACACCTGGAACCAGCATCAACCAGCCCAGTTAAAGGAGAAGCAGACACACCTTCTCCCAACAAGAAGTACTCATTCCTGCCTGCGCCCACTTGTGCATCTGCAGACCCCACTATAAAAGTGGAACTTGATCTACCCTGGGTAAAAACATAACCCAGACAAAAAAACTCACGACATCTTCCAACTGCATCCAGCTTTCTGAAACACACCCTTCAGGGAGATCTGCCAAGGAAAGGATGGGAGCGGCACGGGGACAAGAGTGAGGCAAGAAGCACTGCTTCTTCCTGCAACTGTGCCAGCTTAAAGTCCAGCCTTGGGATGAAGTTCCACAGCAGCGTGTCCGGATCTAAACAGCAATTGTTCCAGTCGCATGAGCAGGCCTGTTTTCTTGCATCAGCCCCATCGCTCAAGTACTTGCACAGTGAATCAGTCCTGGTCACTTTGTGCCACAGCAAATTAGTTTTCAGCTGGATCACCTTCCTGAAATACCTCACTGTGCTAGCACACAGGTTCCAGTACCTGCACAAGGGCACAAGACAGACACTTCAACTGAAGCCAGGAGAGATAAAGTTTGGGACTGGGACAGCCCTGACAGCTCCTGTGTCGCAGAGCAGCAGGCCCAGCTGCACCGCTGAACTGGCTGTACTGCTTCTGACTGTTTGTGTCTTCAAACCTATCCCATCTCAACTGATGCTTTTAAATCCTTTCTAAATAAATGCTTTTTGCTAATAATTATTAAATGCTGAAGTACTACAAATACGCTAAAGGGCTAACCAAAACCACCTTTAACACGCAGCCCCTCACAAGTTCAGAGTTACATGGCATTGACTCCTTAAATGATCCAGCACTAGAAAGAGCAGATGAAAGAGCTACTTTCTCATGTCACAGATGTTTAATTTTAAATGTTTTGCTTCTGTTTTGAAATATTTAAATAAAAATAAAGCTCAGAGTAGACAAACAGGTCTCCAGGTAACTTTAGGAAGTAATTAACTTGTTTCTTGAAGGCCTGTATATCCCCAAGACATTGGCTAACATCCTTTGCTTCCCAGAGATGACAACATCAGTACAAGCAGGATCCAGACCGTATTACCCCTAAGTATCCTCTCCTTTGCAGCCAACAGCAGCCCAGACCAGTAGTCACTAATACTCCGAAAGATCATTAATTTTTCAGTGAGATCACATACTTCCTACGTGATTTGAGGAAAATCACTGTATCACTTTGTTCCTCAGTTGCCAGCAGTATATTCTCCAACCCTGACAATGGGTTTAACGTGAATGTACAGCTTCAGCTCCTCTGCTATCTGCACAACCAAAGCCCAACGCCCAAGCTGTGATCCCTTTCCCACGCTGAACAGCCCTTTGCAGCACCACCATTGATCCAGCTGAAACCTACATCGACTGCGGTGCAAAGCACGAACAAAAGTATCGCGCAGTGAACCACAGATACTACCGAGGAATAAAGTATCCTATTATCAACCCATCATAATGAATCCACAATGCATTAAACAGATGCCAAAGATCCGAAGCCACCACCATGTCCTACCGTCCACACACCCCGGCGACGCGTGCTCCGAGGGTCGCTGCATCAGGAAACACATCGCACACCTGAGGGGCGAGCAGCCCCGGCAACACCCCGAGGGGTCTTCCGAACAGAGACCGGTACCTCGAGGCGTTTGGACCCTGCCA
>NW_010141495.1:485-6154 GCF_000699245.1 Pterocles gutturalis | reverse complement strand
CGTCTGAAGGGCCCTTAGTAGCCGCTATTTGTTTTCTCCTGCCGTAGCGAGGTCCCCAAGCACCTGCCAAAACGCTCGTGAACGTGTACACCCAACGGGGATCACCCGAGGGCTCTGGTCCTGGGACAAGCCAATGGAAAGGCTCTGACCGGCTTTACACCGCCTTCGGATCAGGCCATTGCCCTGCCTCGGGTATCCTCAGCTTTCTCCAGACAGAACTCCCTCTCTTCTGAGAGCTTCAGCTGCTCTTAGTCACTCTCACAAAGCCCCGGAGAAGTTCTTTTGCTGCACAGAGAGCAGGAAAGGGAAGGATAGGGAACTTCTTGCTCTTCTCAGGGCTAGCAAGGTCCTGCTCTCACCTGCTGTAGGGTAGCAGCATATCAAAGCACAAGGCAGCACTCTGATGGCAGCTACCATGGTTCCTTCCATTGCTGTGCAGCTCTGCTTTCCCCAGGAGTAGATGTTTCCCAGAGCCCTGGAATCACAGACCAAAATGAAAGGCACAGATTTTTTTTTTTTTTTTTTTCCAGATCAAATATTTCAGAGCAACAGTAGCCAGATGAGCAGTGCAGTCTGGTGCACAACAGAGCCCAGAGATGCTCCAGAAAGAAAATGCATGCTGGGGCACAGGAGCATATTTCCTGAATTTAAAATATTTGCTCCTGCCAGTGGCATAGGGGCGATGGGAGCAGTACCCGGTGCAGACTTGCTTTTGTGTCACAAGTCTTCTCCCAAACTTTCCACAAAAAACCAGCTGCATGAAACTGCTAGGGGTTAATAGCACTTTTGGGATCAGTCTCTGGCCGTGAGAGGATTTCTGCACCCACAACAAAGTGTAAGAGTCTCATTAATGAGGGCGTGTAAACGATGATGTGTTAATAATTTTGGGCCCTAGCCCCCTTTTATGATTAGAGCACGCTCAGAATGGAGAATGAAGACTTTGCACAGCCTAACATGCTGCTAGCAAAAAGATGCTCCGTAGCTTTGCTCCCTGAGCTGTGTTTCTGCAAGCGTCAGCAAGGCACTAGCCATGGCAGAGATTTTCACCAGGTGACCATGAGTCTCTCTGTCATCTTGTTGTCCCACATCTGTTGCTGCTCTGTCACTCCAGGTAGCCCCTTTCTAACTGTAAGCCTGCCCTGTGGGACACAGCTACACTAGCTAACAGCCAGCAAATGATTTCAGAGTCTTTCATACAGGGCAGGAATTGCATTCACAGATGGGACACTGACATAATTGGAGCACTCTTTTATAACATTCCAATAGATATTCTAACTGAAATGTTTCATCATTCATTTTTTGAAAATAGCCAAGGATAATAATATCCTAGAACTTCTTTTCCACTACTGGCTTTATTTTTTTAAACTATGATATGTGCATTCCGTTGGTTTGCACAGCAGTCTTCAGAACTTAATGGGAACAGGGAGATATGAGCAATTTTTCCATTGTCCTTTCTTGCCAAACCACTTTAAGCCTGAAATTGGGGGGTAATATCTCTGACTCAACCTGACCCCAAAATTGAATAGTGGTGTGTGTGTGTGTGTGTGTCTCTCAAAGGAAGTACTAGAATATTTCTCCTCTCTCTCTTTTTTTTCCCCTCTAATAGCACTCCTCACACTCCAGACTAAGTAACTAGTCACTCACAGTCTGAGCTCATTTTAAAGAGCTTGGATTAAGTCCATGTGCAAGTTTTAGTTGCCTGTTAAATTTCTAATGCCTGCCACATACACCATTAGAACACTTAGATTTTTTAAGACAGCACCGACTTGTATTTTCTTTGGGTTTTAGCTACTAAATAGACATGCAGCATTTTTAATCCACTTTACCTCTTTTTCTTTTAAAAAGTTTAATGTGAGGGTATTACAGTATTACAGAACCAGTGCAAATTACATATTATATGGGACACATAATAATTAGCACAGTCACTAAATTTCTGAGAAGATCACCTAAAACTTTCTTCAGCTCGGAGCATCATCTGATCGCTTGCATTAGATAAAGCTATTGGTACAGGGAATACCATGGGATGGTATAAATAGAAACTGAGAATAGTAAATGATAAATTGCATTTGCAGTAAATTTAAACACTGAGAAATATGCTAAGTACATTTTAAATTATAGTTTATGTTACACTAGAAACTACTCTTTCTTAGCATTGTTTTTGGATTCCTTGTCCCCTCGTACCTAGGTAGTCCAGTATTCACATACTTTTAAAGTTTATTAAAGCAAAGCCTTGCCAAAGGCAAGCACTGATCCAACTATGTGGAAAAGGACTCCTTCCATTCTCCAGTTCCCTGAAATGGCAGCACAATGTATTTCCAGTTATGCTCTGTGCAGAGCCTGCTGCAAGCATACGTGGCTGCAATTTTTGTTAATGCTGCCAAGGACAGACTTTGCTTAAGTTCTTGAAACACCTTTTTGGCTCATGAAAACAGCTTTACAGAAAAAAAAAAAAAAAAAAATAGGCGCTAATGCTGACTCCCAGATCTCTAATGTGGGTGCTGTGAGCCCAAGTGGAGTTGTCACCAGTGGCTGGGGGTTGTGGCCATGTTGGCCTTTTGATAGTGGTAACAGGAGAAATAAATGGGGGATCCTTGTAGAAAGGAGGTGTTTCTGCTATGAAAAAAACTGAGATTTAGGGAAACCAGCTAGTAGTTCCAGTCTTTGGACACTGTATTCCAGCCTTTCACTCCAGCCCTAATGGAAAACCAGCATTGGGAAGTGTTTGTCACATTGTTTGGGTTTTTCCCTTGATTTGGAGTGGCTGGATGCTTTTTCTGAGTGTATGTATTGAGCTTAAGAGTCCATAGTCTATTTAAGTCTAGGAGTTTCCCTGCCTTGTCTTCATCACTAGTTATTAATGACAGACTGTGGGCAGGATTTGACAGTTATGTAGCTACAAAAGCTACAATTTAAACAATTTATAATGTTTTATTTGTACTGTTGGCTCAAGAGCATGTTTTGGGTCTAAACTAAACGCCACAATGTGCAGCCCTTGGAGGTCTCCAAAAACTACAGCTGTCACTTGAGCTGAATTCTGCAGCTGCTTGCACCTAGTAATGGTTTCATGCATCTCTAATATTTAGGCCAGATCTATATATTTTGTGGATTTGCACCAGTTCTGCTTGAAATAACACACTGGTGGGTTCCAACACAGCCCACAGAGTATAGTGTTATAACTCACACCTCTGTGCACTCAAAGCCTGTGGAAACTTTTATTCCTGTATGTTATGCCATAGTGGTCATATGGGACCAATGTCCTTATGCGCCCCGTGAGCTGCAGAAGGAGCAGAGGGAATCCAGTCGGTTGTGTGCCTGGTGGCTATTACTCCTCAACATCTGTCAAGTTGTCCATTGGGCAAAAGAGTTGCATCCTATAAGCTGAGCTAATTCCTACGTTTCTCTAACACTTTTCTCATTGCTGTCTTGTCACCCTAATTCCTTGCCAGTGTCAGAATTTATGATTACATGTATTAGCGGTGAAACTATTTCGAATGGCATGGTCATCTTGGAAACCAAAAGGTACATTTTCCATTTGGGGAGTATTACTAATTCAGGGAGCAGCTGAGGATAAGTTTGAAACTTCACATTCTTAATGGATTGCAGGCAAGCTAGGAAATATGGGATAGAGGATCAGATAGAGATTTAGCAGAAGTTGAGGTCATTTCCCCATGCTCTCCTGCCAGTCACCCATATCTTACTTAAAAAGGCCAATGTAATTGTTCATGTCTTGTCTTTTGTGGCTAATACAAATGATGCTATCCAATCGTGCTCCATGTGGTGTTAGCTGCAAGGGTGACAGCTCTCTTTAGTGCTAAGCCAAGATCAGCAAGTATATTTGGTTTTTCTAATGAGTTTTAAATAGAAAGGCCAACGATAAAAGGCCAGTGCTCCAGCAAATGGTAATCATAATTTTAGAACAGATAAATAAATAGGCCGATTTAATATATGTTTTCTTCACATTTAAACAATCCAGAACGAATCAAGCCCTCAGAGAGAGCAGCACATGTTCCCCAAGGGCCAGCAGCTTCCCCACGCACGTTCCTGAGGGTAAGAGCTCAGCCCCATCCGCAGCTTTCTGGGATGGCCTTATTTCTGAATGCTGGTAGCCAAGACCTCTAATCACCAGCTGCTCTGGCTTCCCTGTGCGTGCCCAGTGGCAGCAGAGCCCTGTCTCTGGTTGAACCAGACACTACAGAGAGCCAATGCCTCGTGTAGCATTAATCGCTGCAGCAGATGAGTTAGACTGTAACTGTGGTCTCCAGCTCGACCACAGAGCAAGCACTGGATCCTTCTCAAAATAGGCTCCAGCGGTCCCCACACTGAGCAAGGAGCCACAGGCAGTAGCATCACCTTGGACAAGAGGGGACAGATGCAGCCTATGACCTTTTCATGCTGCTCACACACGTGTGTGCACATGCACACAGGGCTGTGTGCTGACCACGTGGAAACCCTGCAAAGTGCCAGTCCAGGCTGTTTCGGCAGCACGTGCAGGAGAAAGTTCAGATAGTTTGGTCCAGGGAAGCTATTGTGTTACTATGTATACTATGCATTAATGAGAAAAAAATATTCTCGTTTTAATCTCTCCTGGGTTAAAGTATGGCATTGACTGCAGTGAAATCACTCATAAATCTAGTTGTGAATATGGAATAATGCCTTTTCCCTTCCCATTTAAATTGCACTCCATCAGGAAATAGAGAGAGAGAATATACCAGTACGGTTCTTGATATTTCCAGCTCACCATCTCCTTCTGTAAATACCTCAGTAAAAACCCCAGCACATCCCATCTGCAGGATCACCTGCCCTTTCCGAAAGGCTGGTTTCTCTATCCCTTATCACTTTTCAGTAACAAGTTAATGCCACAAAGGCCTAATTCTAGTCTGATTGTTCCCCACCTGCCTTCATGCAGCCACAGCAGCAGTTTTTGCAGTTCCCTCTCATGCCCCACAACACTGTGCAGTGTTTCTGGTCACCAATAGGTGCCTCTAACACCTCCTAGTAGCTGCTGTGGGGTGACCAGCGGGTACAAAACTCACTGCTGGGGTTCTTCAGAAGCTCAATGTAGAAACTCATTTCAAAGCACAGGAAAAGTCTGAGTTCTTGTGCTCTGGACTGGCAAGGGATGGAGCAGAAGGGTGTGATGAGAAGGTGGTTTGTCATTACCTGGCTGGCCACATTAGTGATAAAGGTGGCAGGGTATAAGCCTGAACGTAGAGATCCTGGTTCACATGTGCTACGATGCAGATCTTCTGCAACCTTAGACAAGTAACTTAGTGTCAGATTTGTTGTGTAGTTAGTGCTGTCATGCTAACAGGCTTAGCAAATAGTAAACACCAAAATACCTTTTTAATGATCTTGGTCTATCTGCCTTTGCCTCCCTTCCCTGTATACAGACTAAGAGCATTTTTCAAACTCACAGACCTGGTGACAGCCATCTGTACGCTAATAAAGGGGACCATACAAACAGGTAAACGAGGGAACAGAGTCTTCTGACCACAGATGCTCTCTAAACACACAAACATGAGTGAAGTCATAGCTGGTTGTAGCAGCCATCGCAGGGGTAGAAAGAAGGCTGTTGGGAGGCAGCGACCAGCACCCTGTGAAGGGCCTGGGGAAGATGTTGATGAATAGAGCCAATGTGGTAAAGGTGGCCAAGGGTACCTAGGGAAGCT
>NW_010141495.1:0-329 GCF_000699245.1 Pterocles gutturalis | reverse complement strand
TGGCTGCTGCCTTCGCAGCAGCCTGGGATGAGAGGCAGGAGCACATGGTGGGGGACACATGAAGCCCAGAGGAGGCAAGGGCAGCACCTGGGGTGCCTGGAGCTGATGGAGACCCTGGAAACCCAATCAGAAGGGGCCTGACTGCCGGGGAGGAGGAGGAGGCTGAATGCAAAACAGCAAGTTACGCTCTCCCTGGGGCTAACAGTGAAGAGACGGCTCACTGCATGCGGGCTGGATGGGGTTTCTGGGGGCCCCCATCCCCGTGCAAGACCATTACTTCCCTCACAGCCCTGCTCTTCCCTTCTCCATTCCCCCTCCTCTTCAGGGCC
>NW_010141494.1:0-11346 GCF_000699245.1 Pterocles gutturalis | reverse complement strand
ACGATCCTGGAGCAGGGAAGAGTCCCAAATGGACTGGAGATAAGAGCCCAAGTGTCCAAGAGACTGAGACATCCCTGAGAGAGGGGCGACCCAGAGGGAGACAACCCAGAGCAAGAGAGAGAACTTCTAGACAGACTCTCATCTATATACTGGGCATGACGTGCATGATATGGAATATACCATTGTCCAATTTGGGTCTCAATCCCAAACCTAAGGTCAAATCCTAGGCTAGTAATTGGGGCTATGCTCTTTCCTGCCTACTCCTGCACCTGCAGACACTGGCACAGCAGAAAAGCCGAAAGTCCTTGACTGTCCTGGTATCAACTATAAACATCAGTATGTTATCAGCCTTCTTCTCAGCACAAATCCAAAACACAGACTCTTACTAGCTACTATGAAGAAGGTTAACTCTGTTCCAGCCAAAACAAGGACAGGAATACATCCAACCCTACCTTTTATCTATAAAGATATTCAGAGAAAGATAAAATATATGGGTCATGTGTTAAGAATTGGCAGAGAACATCTTTTTGCTGTTGGACTTGTAAAATGCATGAGAATTAACATGAAAGTATACTTGGATGTTAGAATTTCATTTATGACTTCTTGAAAACACTGATGGATTTAGAAAATAAAGTAATGTATTTTATAACTATGATTCTATTTTCTGTAAAATTGTACTTCATTTTCATAAATGGGCATAGTAAAATTATACATAATACAATGGTTCAGAAGGTGCACTGCATAAAATATTTGGTTTTTTGTAAATTTATTACTATAGCATAAATGCAAAATTACGCAGTTCTAAATTTCACAGTTTCACATTTAAAACATGAAAATTACTATAAAACAAATGGCCTTTAACATCAACTACAGAGTAAATTAATTAGCTTTCATCTTCTCTATCCCAACGTGGAACAAAATGTTTGCCTATTCAGCGTGGTAACTCAATTCAATTTCTATATAATGTAATGGAGGTAGAAAAATACTTACAGAGCACTTTGAAACAACTTTTTTCTCATTACTGTAATCACCATCTACACCTCCGTCATAGTCCCAGCAGAAAATTAAATTATTAAATATTAAATAAATATTATATGTAGTCCCTCCACCTCAGCATTTCTGTCTTAATTGTCAGATTCAACATGGTGACAAATAACAGTAACATTCACGTGATGACATTAAATGTTTTTGTGAAAATATAAAGCTTTTGTATGTTCCTATACACACATAGTATAAAGCCAGACATATATATATGTACTCATGCAAACACTTGCATAGCAGCCACAGCTGTAACAATTAAGCCTCTGCCCATTAGCTTGTGTCTTCTGACCTGGGCAAATGGTGTCCATTAACTGTATGAGAATTTTGTGGTGAAGAAGGCCTTCACGTCTCAGCTAACCAACTGCATTATGTACAACAAGGAACAGAGGGGAAAAGTTATGGGAAGTTCAAATAACATTTCATACTGATTGACTACATAGTCAAAAATGTTCAGGGAAAAAAATTATTAATGCCCCAGTTTTAGACCAACTAAAACACTATTTAGAGAGTCATTACTACTTACATTATAGTAAGATAGGATATTTCAGATTGTCCAGTATTGAGATGCAGTCACTCTGGAGGTGAATTATAGCTGCTGATTAATAGCACACAAAAGACCATGTAAGAGTTTGTGGCACGAACTAGAGAATACTGTTGCCGTGCATACACCAGGGGGTATTTAAGTGGGTGGACTGCAGCTACCAAAATTGGAATACAGCAAGGCACTAGCACTAGATACTCCCGCTGGAGTAAAAAATGTCATATGCAACCATGAGCATCCAGAAACCATTTATTTATTTTATTTAAACCTGTAATTTCTTTTGCTTACACATTAACTTGATATATTATTTTTAAAGTACTTTTAAGTATCTCACTGTTTACTTTTTAAATAATGTATTCTAACAGGGATTACATCTGTGCCTGTAGATCACAATGGGAATTATAATTTATTTAAAATACAAAGTGCCATTCAGTTTCTCAATAATCAATACTGGAAAATGACACAAAAAAGGGCAGCAAAAGGAGTGTTTTTCTCCAGCTTAGCAGGACATGAAAGGAAAGTCCCTCTCCTTGCACTGGACAACTTATTCAAGGACTTAAGAAACAAGCAGGATGAAAGTGGAAGAGAAAAGGGCAGTACTGCTTGCCTGAAATGTATGCAGCAAATCTACTGGCTCATCTTATTGTAATGGAAAGTTTATAAGCGTCCCCTATGCTCCATATAGCACTATGAGCAACATCCCACAGTATCAGAAAGTAACTGCTCTTTTGGGCTCTTCACTTTCAGAAAATGTCATCTAGCTAAAATTGCATTCTTGTCATCTTTCCATCTGTAGAGTGTAAGTAATTAATTTGGTCCTCCTCTACGCTTACACCAAATATCCTCACTGGCAGACCATGTATGGGAGCACTGGGTACATCCACATTAGTGATTCAATACATAGAAGGGATGCTTTCTGGTGCAAATGTCTTGTGTTTATACTTGTCTTGCAGAACACACGGAAGTGTGCTAGCAGACTAACTTCCACTATTCAAGGAATACACTACCTCATTATTAGCTTAGAAAGAACTAATTCTGCAATTAAATAGCTTTTTGCAGCATATCATCATATTTTTATAACAGAACCCAGAAGAATGTACTAATATTTTTATTGATTAATATTCTGAGACTTTAAATAGGGAATTTCACATTTCTCTTGCTTCTGAAAATGAAATAAAATTGAAAGATGTTAGATTGCTTACACCCCCTCCAAAATAAAAATGCTTGCTTTGAAATCTAGTCACAAGCAGATTAACATCTTGTGATACAATCCCTTGTAGCAGGAGCAGCTGACAAGATGAGTAATGAACTGCATCCGATTATCTTTTCAGCTTTGTGGCAATCATTTTCCAACAGCTTCCTATTCCATAACCAACAACACTGAAAAAAGGTCATCGTTCTGTCATATTTCCCCCCATCAGTGTATGTGTTTAATAACACAGAGAACACATAAACCTTTTGAAGTTAAGAGGTCTGTTACTGCTATCTGGGGCAAAATTGTTTCAGGTGCATATTGTATATATAGAAATCCCACATAATTTAAAGTCTCTCAGAAGGAAATTATTACACTTTAGCAAATAATAGAATGCTATTTCCTCTTTTCATGCAATATGTTCTTTCTTCTACAAAAGAACTTTAACTGTAACTGATGGTATCTAAAGCTCAGGACAGGCAAAATACAGATTGACATATACATATTTTCTGCATCATGGAATACAACTGAATTAAATCTTTGAACATTAATTGCAAGCAACTGTAGGACTAGAACAGCAAAACAGGATTTTCCCCCCAAAAGCAGACCCGTTTAACTCAGCATTTTTTAATTGATGGTACTATCTGTTCGCAGCTTTATTTTCATCTCACAGCAGGGAAAATCTGCACATAAGTCATACTTTGCACCACTACAGAATAGTTGGGAGGTTAAGATCAGCCACAAAACTGGCTATTTTTTCATAAAAATATGCTGTGAAAATGCTCCTATACCTAAACTACACTTACATAAACTAATAATCTACCAACCCAAACTGGGAATGAAAAATACTGTCGCTGCTGTTCCTGTGACCAGTGACCACTTTATTCCCCAGAACTGATACTACTGAGAAGGCACTCAAATGATTTAGCAGCCCCTATGCAACTCCTTGAGCGGTGCAAGACAGCTTAGATCTGTTTTCCTCTTTTCAATTCTGTGCTTTCAGAAACAAACTGAACAACTGCCCAGTAACGTAAACCAGGGCAACCCTCTGCTGTTCCGACAGCTGGCCGGAACCAGGGGAACAGAAAGATGCTTTTGAAAGACACATGGACTTATAACCACTTAACAACTTTTAAAGATGTTATTTCTAGGGAATCCACTTGCATCTGTGTAGAGTAAAACAGAAAAAACCCAACAATCAGATTCCAGTCTGGTCCATCCACTATGATTTTACCCTTTTTCATACTGTTTAAAAATTCAGTACTCAGTCACACATACTAGTCATATAGGAACAACTTGCTCACAGAACTTACACATATAAATCAGACAAAACATGTCTGGCAGGCTAGACCACAAATGGCAATGAATGCTCTCAACAGTAGGGCTCACTTTATTGCGTACCTGAACTGGACAAAGATCATTAGTGTAAGCCATAACTCAATGAAGTTTGCCCTTATTAGAATAATAGATGCAGGCAGTCTGTTTGACTTCCATCATATACCTTATTTATGTGAAATTAAGAATGTGCTTAAGTGCTTTGCTGTATCAGGGCCCTAATCAACAATCAGCAAAAAATGTGTTAATCTTGTTTAACTATTTAGTTTCAACTACTACTATAAAGTTACTGCTGTCAACACTCTGTACAGGCAGTAATATTGCACAACTTTCCCACAACAGAGGGGTTTTTAGATAAAACAATCCAGAATGTGAGATAATACTGCATAATGACAGTGCCAGGAGACATTTGAAAAGCAGTAGTTCATCCTGCTCTCTGTCCCCACTCAAGAAAGCAAAATCCAACACAGACTCGTGTGTTCTAGGTGAACACAGGCTAGCAAACTGTATTTTAAAATAAGGTTCTCTTAAATAAATCTTTCTGTTGCAAACTAATAAAACTGAGTATTTCCCCAATAATACAAGCATAGTAAGTGTGAAAATTTAATATACTAATGGCAAAAGTTTAAAATTTTCACTAGTCTAGGACAGAAAAGGTCTAAAGTTAATAGATGCCAAATTCAAAGCAGTCGACTGGCCTTTTAGGAAGAGATTTTAAGCTGCAGATCAATAGAATCACAGAATGGTCAACGTTGGAAGGGACCTCTGGAGGTCACCCGGTCCAACCCCCATGTTTAAGCAGGGCCACCCAGACCAGGTTGCCCAGGACTACGTCCAGGTGGCTTTTGTATACCTCCAAGGATGGAGACTCCAGAGCCTCCCTGGGCAACCTGTGCCAGTGCTCGGTCACCCTCAGAGTGAAAAGGTGTTCCCTGATGTTCAAACGAAACCTCCTGTGTTTCAGTTTGTGCCCATTGCCCCTGGTCTTGTCACTGGACACCACTGAGAAGAGCCCGGCTCCATCCTCTCCTCACCCTCCCTTCAGGTATTTACAGACATTGATGAGATCCCCCTGAGCCTTTCCTTCTCCAGGCTGAACAGTCCCAGCTCTCTCAGCCTTTCCTCACAGGAGACATGCTCCAGTCTCTTCATCTCTGTGGCCCTTGGCTGGACTCTTTCCAGTGTGTCCACATCTTTCTTGTACTGGGGAGCCCAGAAATCAACACAGTATTCCACACGTGGCCTCACTAGTGGTGAAGAAGGGGAAGGATCACCTCCTCAAACAGCTGGCAATATTTGGTCCAATGCAGCCCTGGATACTATTTGCCTCCTTTGCCACGAGGGCACATTGCTGGCTCATGTTCAACTTGATGGCCACTAGAGCCCCCAGGTCCTTTTCTGCCAAGCTGCTTTCCAGACAGGTGGCCCCCAGCGTGTACTGGTGCCTGGAGTTGTTCCTCCCCAGGTGCAGAACTTTACACTTTTCCTTGTTGAACTTTAAGAGGTTCCTGTCAGCCCATTTCTCCAACTTGTTGAGGTCCCTCTGGATGGCAGCACAACCCTCTGGAGCATCAGTCACTCCTCCAGTTTTGCGTCACCAGCAAACTTGCTGAGGGTACACTCTGCGCCATCATCCAGACCATTAATGAAGGTGTTAAACAGGATTGGACCCCATACTGACCTCTGGAGTACACCACTAGTTACCGGCCCCCAGATAGACTTTGCACCACTGATCACCACCCTCTGGACCTGGCCATTCAGCTGGGCTGTTCACAAGAAACCCTATGTTCATAAAAAGCTGAGTTTCAGAACTTCAGAAAGAGGGCTGTTGCACACAGTGCAACTGAGAGAGACTGCAGATTCAACTGTCCTCTATGCAATAACCGGTAGAAGGAAAGGATACAGATCTGTATTCTTTTACTGGTATGGAACTAACAACAACAAAAAAAATTCATTTATACTTGCATATTAAAAATTCTTTTTTTCAGTAGTCTTTATATCTTTAGTGCATTGTATTATAGCATGTATGCAGACTTGTTAATAGTGTGAAGTGACATTATTACTCATCTGTATAGATTTGAAATTCAGATTACTGTTGCCTGTTTACAGGATTACAAGATTATCTTTGATGGCAAAAACTACAGGCTGATGGAATCCATGTGCTAAACCACTTCCCACTTACTCACATGAAAGCGACTTGATTTCACAGTTCAAAAAGTATAACCCATTTTCACTAATAGCTACTACTAAGTTAATAAAACACTGAACAATAGTGGGCTGAGTAACAGCACCATAAGAGCAAAGATATTTGAAGATCTGTATTTATTGTTACTCTACAATAATATTAATGCTGCAGTGGGGAAAACTGATTTAAAGTCTCCTCAAACATAAAAACAGAACAGCTTACCTCATTTAAAAAAAAAAAAAACATACCAAACCACTAATTAACTTTGCTATTACTGAAATGAAATCTCCTGAGCTCTGTTCTTAATACAACTTATTTAGTATCTGACATTAAATCTAAATTCAAGGAATGAGAATGAAAATAACCCCCCTATTCAGTATTATTCAAGAATGCAAGAAGATGCTGAAGAAACAGATATTTATTTTTACAAATGTCTCTATTTCCTCCACACTGTAAATTTAGAACCTAATGAGTGTAATTTCCCATCTGTGAATTATCATATTTGTGTGTGTCTAAAATAGCTATTCTAGCATTCAAATAATAAATCTGACCCACTGATTCTAAACTTGCTCCCACTTCATGACAATCAGTTCCAACTTATTTGTCCCTGCAGAAATTTTGATACTTTGAATAGAATGTGAAAAACATCTTTATTGTGAAGCCTGTTTGAAATGTAAAAAAATATCGTGAATATTACGATGCAGCTAGTTGCTGCAGGCTCCTGAAATCAGGCTTTGCATACTAATACATACAGTGTGTTCTATCTGTAATCAAAGGCTCTGCCATGAAGAAATAGAGGACTTGCAAATGGTGCTCTAAAAACAGAAGACATTTAAAGGACAGCCTAAATATTTTTTCCACCAATAAAGCAACAATGCAAATGATTTAACAATTTTGTACAGCAAGATCTTATGGGACAGAAATAAGGAAATCTATTTGCACTATTTCTATAGCAACATAATTGCCAAATGTTAGACTGTGAACAAAAGCCATCATCCTCAGTAGTGCAATTAATCAGTAAAGAAACAAATTCCAAGTCCTTTCCAACCCTAGCCATTCTATGATTCTATGATTCTACTACAAGTGTGTTTTCATTAAATCTATCTTCTCAAAGTAGTGTAGATTAAATTTCTTAAAAGAACAGTGCATTTAAATTTCTAATGTTGTCTACATTATACATTGCAGGTGAACAGATGTCAATAAGTGACACCATGATGTTACAAATGACCTTGATTTTTTTATTTTACTGCAGGGCATAGAATTTCATTACATTGAGTTGATCAGTTTATACCCAAGGTGTAATAGTTTTTAGACTTCCAGCAGTAGTTGCAACATTTTAAAAAGGTCTCTTTATGCAGCTGACAAAAGAAACAAAACCTGGTTGGTTTGTTTGTTTCTTTGTTTTAATATAACCTATTTAATATATGAGAAAATAAAGTTAAGGCTGTGCATTTTCCCTACTGGAATATTCAAATATAAGAATTCTTAAGTGATACCTCAGAAAACTAATTTGGAAGGTACAAAAATACTTGGGTCTTGAACAGTGTCCTATATCTTCAAAACTACTTAAAACATTAATTAATCCTCCCATATTCCTGCAAGATATGCATCAACTGTAAGTAAATGAACTTAGCGTTTCCAAAAGCCAGTAACTACCCAAGGGACCTGACATTTTTCTTCTATCCAGAGAACTGATTTACTGTGTACAGCAGCAATTCGAACTAGTAGTCACCTTGACTACTGCATACCCCACCCAAGGATGAAAGGGTGGTTTGTTACCAGGTCCACTCAGCCTTTCAGGTAAGATTGACAAGAATGATGATAAAAGGCCGCATTTCTGGTAAATGCATTTCTTTTCAAATAGCAAGCTGACTGAAAACCAACTGACTTAATAATTTTCAGCCATCACCGAACTTCAATTTGCACAAACTGCACCAAATCACAAGCGAAAACGAACAACGGTCACTATAACCCACTAACCCGCACAACCTCCCCACCATCTCTTTTATTTGTGGCCACACATTTCTGTCAGAGAAACAGAATTAAAGTTCTAGAGAAAACAGTGTCAATAGAAAACCACTGCACAGGCTCTGACCCTCCCATTTGAATGAGAACCAGATTACTTTTAGCACGGCTGTCTGGATACACTGTTCCATCCAAAATTAGAATCAGACCTTTAACTGGTAAGATCTTTTTGGTTTTTTAAGAGAGGCCTCAAAAATCCTGCAACTGAATTCAGCGGGACAGTTTGTAGGTTTGAAATAAACAACATCTTTACCATTTTGGGGATCAAAAGCCTGCGCATTCACCTGTGTTTAGGTCTTCACAAAGTACCTTATTATGGCTTAAATAGTAAACAGGAACCACAGTAGAAATGATGTGCAAGTAATCCAATTCTGCTTCCACAAAAAATACTGGAAACTAAATAATGTATTTGTAATACTAGGTGAAAAACAGATTATTTTCTGAACTCACATAAGGCAGTAATTAGATTATTTTTCAATTTTTTCCACTTGGGATTATTTTTTAATTGGGTCAACTGAATGTGAATATGTGATGTTAGATGTGAATAATTTCAAAGCAGTAATGTTCTTTAACAAGTTTGGATGAGAAGAAACAAGAAGGTGAAATCTAAGTACACTTCAGGCAATAAGCATTTATATTTTCCATTTATTTTCTTGATCTTATGTAATGATGAGGACATTTCCTTCTGTATCGTTAACACCTCATATTGCCAGTGTTGACAACTCAGGAAAATAGCCTGCTTACTCACCGAGCATTCATCAGGAGAGGCAACGATAAGAGCCCTCCACATAACACTCTCCACAACGATCAGCTCACTTTTTCACTCAGAGGCTTACATAAATGACAGGGTTTGTGATGTGCCTTAGCTGCTAACAAGCGGGACATCAGCAGATCAAAGGCAACCAAGGGCAGATCCACCCTCTCACAGGGAATACACCTCTGCCCAGCAGAGAGACCCCAGCTCACCCTTTCTATTGACCCCCACAAACACCCTGTAAAAATGATTTGCTGCTTTTAAGGCTGCTTCTCACTTTGCAGAAGTATTTGCTGATGCCTATTTAGGAGTGAAGAACCCAAAATAGATGAGGATCAGAGATCATTTTCAACTCTTTTAAAAGGGGCTTAGAGGGATTCTTATCTCTGATTAGGAAGCTGGCTGTCACAGAAAGATACTTTCTGCTGGGACTTACACTGAAGTCAATCGTAGTTTAGGCATTACAACAGCTGAGGCAGGATTAGTCACTACACATTGGAAGAGAGAAGCAATAATGCAGAATAAACTGGAGTAACCTATTAGTTCTCTGAAGGTGAATTAAGCAATTGAAAGATGTGATACAAATAACCGTTCATTAGGTGAACAAAAATATCAACTTTACATTATGTAAATCTTCTTTGCAATTTTAATTTTTACCCTCACCATTATGGAAACAATAATCCTACCTTTTAAAAAAAAATGTATAAAATTGAATTTCTATTCGTTTTCCCCAAAACTAGAAATCAGAACTTATATTTTAGCCTTGCTCCTCAATAAAGATCTAGTCATTAAAGGCCTTTTTTCTTAGATAAAAACCACAAAATGTCCATTCAATCTTAAAATAAATTTATTTCTCCAAGAAATAACTTGTAGATATCTTCTGGAAATTAAATTTGTAATGTTAATATTTACAGATTAACAATTAATCTATAGCTCTTTACTAGTATGAAATATAACATTTTTTACAATGTACTATGAGTGCATCGTGGCAAAGGAAAAGCACCAAAATCTAGACCTGCAAAGGGAAGGAGAAGAAAAAAGTGCAGTGTAAATATAATCTCCAGGTTCTTCCATGATACTCATGTAAGCCTGGGTATGTCACTTAACTCTTGTCCATGTCTAGTAGTGGAAAAATTTGGAAATTAATTCTGTAAGAGAAACCATAGTGTGGAAAAGATGTGGGTGTTGTCATTGCCCTGCTGCTGAATTTCAGTATTTATAAATTTTACAGGTTCTGTGCCTCAGTTTCTCCATCTGTCAGATTTTTGTTTTCTTTACTTTTTTTTTTTTCTTAAACAGAGTGTTTGTGAATCCTTTAATTAATTAGTCGGTGTTTTTAAAACTACATTTTTGGATACAAAATGATACAACACTACTAAATATTATTGTGGTAACAGGCAATTAGAAGGCCGGAAAGCACATGTTTTGAGATCATAATACAAAATTAGAAAAATGCAGGCTGTGTTATCTGTGAACAGAAAGACACAAAAAATTCCCAATGAAAAAAAAGAGAATTATTAAAAAAAAAAAAAAAAAAGGCAAGTAGCTTCCTTGCTATTAAAGGACTTATGTTTTAAAATGACTGGGTCTCCTCCTCTCTTACGCTTCCTAGGATGATACTTGCACTGGAGTAATCAAAACAAGGAAGCAGATGGACAGGCAAAGTGGTACTGCAGCTGCTGCAGAAGATGACTATAATAATAATGTTGACATCAGTAACAGTAATTAGTGCACAGACTGTAGAGTGGATGATTCGTTTTCCTGTCTTCTGGTGTGGGCATGCTGCCCTAGTGAACGGGTATAATGTTAGCACCTTTAGTTTGTTTTGTTGATTTCCTCAGTTTATTAATGAAATTGAATACAATAGAAAATCCAAATTTTTTCCCTCTCCAGTATAATTGCTTGGGAAAGCCTGTTGTTTCAGTTTGGGTTAATACAAGATGGAATCTTCATTAGTAAATGGCAAAATACCAATTTCTTCCTTATATCTATTTTCAATGTACAAAACAATTCATACTCTCCCATACAGCCATCTGTGCATACACTCTTGAATTTCAGCAGCATCTAGTACTCCCCTGGTTTTGTCTAAACAACAGCTCTACTGTTTGGTGTGACTTCACCCATCTGCAGGCTGGTGCCATACCTTTTTTCAAGGGACACCAGAACAAATGCTGTATGAGAAGGGCCAAGCAAAACACTGTGCTACACTGAACGATCTCAGGTAAGAAGAAAGTAAAGCATCAGTGCTATCACAGAATCACAGAATGTTAGAG
>NW_010141493.1:446-1505 GCF_000699245.1 Pterocles gutturalis | reverse complement strand
TCCCTTCCCTTCCCTTCCCTTCTTCTCTCCCATCCCTCAGGTTACATTTTACAGAACTGAAAACAAACCAGGGAAATGTTTTGTTTTGTTTTGTTCTTCTAAAACCTACAGCTGGAGGCAGATTTGCCCTGAGCAAATTCTCGGAGCATTTCTGCATCCAAGAGGGGATGATGGGAACCCAGTGGGATCCCTGGCAGGGTCCTGGGAGTGCAGGTCCTGGGCTGGACCCACAGATTTAACGGCTTTTAAATAAACAGAGAGGATTTGGTTTTACTCTGGAGTTGTAGTAAGGGAAGGGATCAGGACCTGAGCCCTCTCCTGGCCCCATGGAAGGGGGAGGTTTGGAGCAGGATCCAGGACGGAGTGGGATCACGGACAGAGCAGGATCCCGGACAGAGCGGGATCCAGGAGGGAGTGGGATCCAGGAGGGAGTGAGATCCAGGAAAGATGGAGATCCTGGACAGATGCAAATCCAGGACAGAAAAGGATCAAGGATGGATGAGGATCCAGAACAGACGGGGATCCAGGATGGACAGTGATCCAGGAAAGATGGGGTACAGGATGGAGCAGGATCAAGGATGGAGAAGGATGCAGGATAGACAGGGATCCAGGACAGACAGGGATCCAGGGGAGAGAGGGATCCAGGACAGATAGGGTACAGGATGGATAGGGATCCTGGACCGCCAGGGATCCAGCACAGCTGGAGATCAGGAATGGCCGGGATCCAGGATGCAGGATGATCCAGAGTGGCCAGGATCCAGGGTAGAGGGGACAGCCAGTGCTGGGGACAGAGGAGCTGGACAAGAGGCGGGTGCCTGGGGACAGCCTGGGGGAAGCGGGAGGTGACTGGTCCTGGGGGGTCCCTCTCGGTGGCAGGACTGTGGTCCCCAAGGGGGTCTCAGGGGTGCTGGGTATGGGGGTGGGTGCAGGACCCGTCCTGGGGGTGCAGGGCTCAGGGGTGCAGGGGATGCAGGACCCCCCCAGGGATGCAGGACCCCCCAAGGGTGCAGGTTTCCCCCGACACACCCGTGCTAACGTGCTCCGTCGGGCGTCCCGCGG
>NW_010141493.1:0-404 GCF_000699245.1 Pterocles gutturalis | reverse complement strand
CCCACCCTCCGCTCCCGGCCAAAGTTGAGCAGTGAGAGAAGGCAGCAGCACCCAGCCCTGCCCAGCCCGGCGGGGTCCGGTGCCACCGTGGGGTGAGTGGCTTCCTTGGGGGGTGGGAAGCGGGGAGTCCCAGGAGTCCCCAGCCCTGTCCCCACCCTGGGTTGGGGTCCCCAAGGAAGGTGGGGGCAGGCATCTGGAGCTGAGGGTGGTCTGGCTCAGGGCACAGGTGGGGAAACTGAGGCAGAGGACGTGGCGGGTTTGGGGGCTTCAGCAGTGAGGGATGTCACCCTGGGGTGTCCCACGTCACCAATGCTCCCAACCTGGCAGCTGGAGCATCAATTAGGAACAAATCCCTCGTTAATTTTGTTCTAAGCGCCTCCAGGCTGGAGCTTGTCTTCACGCCC
>NW_010141492.1:9548-39370 GCF_000699245.1 Pterocles gutturalis | reverse complement strand
GGAAGGAGCGGGTTGTGAGAGGCCTGTGTAGGGCCGCTGAGGGCTTTGGCTGTGCAGGCCGAGTGTGGCTGGGGACAGAGGGGCATCCCGGTGAGGGGCGGGGAGCACAGCCTAGAGACACTGTTAGTGACTCGGCAGCGGGTCCCGGGCAGGCAGTGAAATAGCCGAAACGCTGCACCTGCTTAAGCTGAAAAACGGGGTGAGCTCTTAGAGCAGCAGTTTGTGTGCTAGTGCGAGGGTAATCTTGCAAAGGAAATGAACGAAGTAGGATTATTGGTGTAAGATGTGAGAACAGAAACATGATGAAATTCTGGAGCAGACAGGAACACAGGTGTTGCAGGCCATGTTAGCTCAGAAGAAGGGAGTGCCGATGAGTGTTGAGATAGTCTTATATGGTAGTGATGTATTCAACTTTTAAGAAATTACAGCTTTAAATCATGGTGTTTCACCTGGTAGGGGAATTATTCTGATTTCCTTAAATAAATCTGCCTCCCAGCAACTTACAAGTGAGAGTGGGTTTGGCTGGAAACTGTTCCAGTGAGTGGTTTTAGGAGCTTTTACATTTCTCAAGGAATCCCTTCATTCTTCTTCTGTCTTACACTGTGTGTATGTAGTAAAATCAGCATACTGGAAGCCAGCTCTGGAAAAAGTGGAGTGAGGGGAGGATTATTGTCATAAGACTCATGTCTTCTCTGGACTCCGAAGGGCAGGTGCTCTTCTGAGGCTGTTTTTTAACAAGTGTTGTTGTGGACTATAGGAAACATTTAATTTCCTGGATTTTGGTGTGTGATCAAATGCTACTACTGCTAATAATACCAGTTATCTGTTAGCATGTGTATCCTGGAATTTTTATCATAGAAACCAAGACAAATCTAAGATTGATACTATATTCTGTTTTTGAATAACTGGTATTTTATAAAAGAACTTGTTTTAGAAGTAAGCATTGATCAGATGATTACACTATACCAAGTAGCCTAAGCATGGTTCTTGAGCCGACAACTTTTAAGTCAGGAGGCAGAAAATGCTGGTTGAGTGAACTCTAAATCGGGTCATATGAGCATTTTAGGTATGTCTCCCTCCCAAAACCCCACATTTTTTTTAAGCTACTTTTTTTTCTCCAGTCCTTATATGCTATAATTTACAGTTTAGAATACTATAAAGTGACAATTTACAGGATACAAGCTAGATTATGTTTTACAATGAAAATTAAATAGTAAAAAGTTATTTAAAAGAGCAAAGGAGGTGAAGTGACGTATTTATGCAGCAAAAATGAGTAATAAATTAGAGCTAATTTTAAGATTGCCTAAATTTCGGCAAATATTCTCAATTAGTTTGCAGTATGTCTGGTTTTTATGTCAAAGTTAAAAGGTGGATAAAGTGTGAAATTATCAGGTCAAATACATGAACAAACTTTATTTAGTATGCTCAGGGTAGAGAAATAGAATAAGTTCATCTCACAGTGATGGAAAAACAAACTGTACATGAAGTTGCAAGTCCAGTAGCATTTGTTCTTATGGTATCAATACTGGCTTCCATAGCATTGAATTGAGGATTGTGCATTATGACTGGAAAATGTTAAATGAGGGATGTCTACTTAAGCAAGTGAAAACTACCCTGGAAAAAGTGTAGAGCTGTTACTGCACATGCTATTGATATCCGATTTCTTTAGGATAGATTTTGAAGGAAAAAGTGAAAAGGTAGAAGTAAATGGGATAAAATGCAGTGTGGATTTAGCTTTTGATATGTTTTTATTTTTTCATGGGTATTTTCTAAACAGAGGAAGTCTAGATAGAGTCCATATTCAATGGAACTGTTACAGTAGCAAGGAGATCCAGTTAATGAAAATGACAATGATAGGATTAGTACAAGAGTCAGGCTAGTAACTAGCTCCATAAAAGTAAGTGGTGGGTTCTGCTCAGGGAGACTTTTAGAGACTCCATACCTATGTAATTTATCCACAGTCAACTTTGCAATAGGTCTTATGTTTTTGTTATATGTTTATACTATAATTGCATTAATTAACTATTACTTACATGATTATATAAGATTTTTTATGAGGAGTTCTTAGTGTATAGAATGGTAGATGCTACTAAAATTTGACAATACATTGCAGAGAAGAAATTAATTTTGAGAAGGGAAGTGAAGCATAAGTAACTTGAACATTCAAAGTCATCCACTTACAAGCTGCTAACAGGATCTTGTGTTCAAATGACCAGCTTTGTTTGAAATAGTGAGATTTAAACCTGAATACAGAATCACAGAACAGCCCAGGTTGGAAGGACCTGGAAAGTTCATCTGGTCCAACCTCTTGTGGAAAGGGAACCTAGACAAGGTTATCTCGCACCCTGTCCAGTTGTGGCCTGAAAACCTCAAGATGTTATGTTAGTGAACTGCAGGATGACCAAGGGCCATCAGTGCGACTCAGTTTATCTTGCCTTTTAATAGCTGTTAACAGGTGAGGTGTGCTTCCAGTTGAATTAAAAGTTAATGTAATTATACAAGGCTTTTATAATACTTTATCACTGAACTTGTATACTTATTGAACGTGAATTATCTGACAGTTGAATTGAGTGGGAGGAGACTTAGACTGAGAGGTAGGACCTACTGTTTGTTTTACAAAAGAAAAGTCAAAAAACCCCAAAACAAACACTCTTTGCTTTCATAAATAGTTGTTCTTTATAAACATTTTGAAATGTGAAGGAATGAACACCAAAAAAGTGGCTACTAAAATTATATTCAGTGTTAGCCTGAGAATATATGGGTTTTTTCAGTGACCTTTGAATATGCTTATATTGCTAGAAAGTTTTGACAGCCAGAAGCTATCTTGTTCCTTCTTGTGTTTCTTTGGCAGTGTTGCTTCTAATTAGCTTCACGATTAAATTTAGTAGTTTAATGAACAGGTTTATATGATGCTGAGAGGACAATATTTAATTGACTCCAACTTTTTTTTTTTTTTCCATTTCTGATGTTTGTTGGGGAAAGTGGTTGTTGGGACAGCATCCACAGAAAGGCACATTGAATACATTATGTTCAGGATACAGGGGGTTTGCAAATTGGCAATGAAGATACTGGAGTATGAACCTGTTCAGATAAAGTAAAATTTATCAAGCACCGTTGTCATACAATGGGCTTTTGAGTACATTTCTAGTTCTTTTGAGAGTAAATTATTTATTTTAAAAAGCTTGAGATTGAAAAAATTGCCTGTTGTACCTAAGGAGATTTTGCTTGCCTCCTCTAGCTTACCCAGATGTTCACAACACATGAACTACAGTGATCTGGTTTGTGAGCTTAGAGACAGTAGCTTTCCATTTCCTGGAGGCAGCAAAGCGAAAGTGATTCAGAGGTCTGGTTTAGCTGATGTGCTGACGTATTCTGAAAGAGCACCAAGTATGCTGAGGCTGCAAGGCTGTGCCCTTGTATACGTGGTCTCTTAGGGAGTGCTTTGGGGCTGTGGACTTTGTCTGTAAGGAAGGATAAGCAGTGGCCAAAGCTATCAGCTACTGAGATGTGTGTGCAGATTTTTTGCTCTAAAAATGGAGTAAGTATCTGTAAAAAGCACTGTCTCTTGCTGGAGAACAGGCTGTTCACAACTGGAATCAAAGAGAACCCAAGATTTCTGAGGGAGGGATGCAAAACGGTAGATGCTTAAAGAGACTGGAAGTCTTGCTTGTTTTAGCATCATATCCCATATACTCCATACACAGTGTGGAGGTTTTGATGCTGACTTCAGGAATTCTGTCTTTTTAGTTGCTTTTTTTCTTTTTTTTTAAAGACATTCCAGCACAGCAGTAAAACTTTTCTGAAATTAAGGTGAGGACTGCAACACACTCATTCAGGATTCCTGTGGATCAAAGGCATTTATTGAATTTAATGTTTTATTTTTATGTCTACATGCATATATACACCCTTCTATGTAAGGCAAGGTAAACCAGTACAAAAATTATACTCTTCTTATTAACAGCTGGAGACTGTTCATACTACCCTTATGAAGTCAAACCCCTCAAGACTGTAAGGTCAGCAAAGTAAAATGGTTCAGACTCTCAGTAGCCTTGAAAAAAAATAAGGAAAATACCATCTTGAAATTATTTCCATTTGATATTTGGAAATATTTTGAAAACCATTCTGTTGTCTTTCAAATCAAAAGATAGGGCAAAATGGGAATCTGCTTGATACTGGGAAAAATTTAATGTAATCCTGCTTTTACTATCTCTCCTCTTGAATTGAGAATAAGATTAGCATTTCAAACTACAGAAATCTGTGCAGTGGTCTGTTTGCTATTAGAGCCTCTGCATCCTGTGTTCCTCATATGCAAAATGTGCTTTACATTTAACTACCTTCCGTGGTGTTAATGACTAATATTTGTAAAGCTCTATGAAGACAAAAGCTGTATTTCTGCCAAGCATTAGTAAGAAATGGGAAAACTTTCTTACTCTCGAGATATTTAATGTATTAAATCAAAGCTGTTTGATATTTAATATATTAAATTAAAGCTGTTCTATAATCTGCATTAGGTGTCAAGGAACAACAGAAATGGTTTCTGGAAACCATTATTTCCTACAGTATGTGAAAGAAAGCTTAAGTAGTGCCACCTCTTCAAATTCATATGCTTATAAACAGTGGACATAATTACTCCTGCTAGAACTTAATGCTACATCCTGTCAACAGTGTATTCAGGTTGTTTTGTGTGTTTTTTTTTAAAACATTAATTATTTAATCTAAACACTAATACTATTCATTTAATGGATTTATTTTTGAAAGTAAAGATTAAAGTCCTTTCAAATAGGCTGTTTCATGTGCAGATAATGCTAAAAAAATATAAATGTAACATATTTATTTGTCACAGGCAAAAGTTTGAGGGAGACCTTTTTTTGGGATAGGATGTGTGGTAAGTGTGATTGTAAAGCTTGTTTAAATAGGCCCAGACGGACATCAGTTGTATTCATAAACATTAACTTGTTTGTCTATTACTTTAAATATTTTAGTGGGAAGTCTTTAACTGGATACTCTAGTACAGATTATCTCATGAATTGCAACTCCAGAGAGATCAAAATTCACTCAGGTGCTTCAGAGTGAGAGCTCTGAGGCATTTGCAGCAGTGCATAGAAGTGTAGCTTTGAATTGCGAAACCAAACAGAACAAAACACGGGCAGAGGTCTGTGGTTGGACTCACTAGACCATCCTGCAAGCCCTCCTGGAACTGCCAGATTTGAGGAGTCATAACTTGTGGAATAATCTAATACATGATTATGTCAGAAAGCACTTATTTGATTGTTTCTTACAGTTTGTCTTTTTTAAATGATGTAATGGAATAGTGGAGAAACTAAATTTTTATTCTTGTTCTTAAAGAGTAAAATTAAAGGCTACAGCTGTAGTTGGGTATTTCTTACAGATATAGCTCAATTTTTTTTAGAGGTTTTGTCTTCTGAGGATTTCTGTCTGTTGCTTTAATATCATGAGAGTGCTTATGAAGAAAGAACTATTTGTGAGCATGCTTTCTCTTAATTTTTTTTTTAATCTTTTTCCTGACAGCACAATAAAAGAGCTAGGTGAACTGTGCATTTCACCATGACTTTTATAGAACTGCTGATCTTACACTATTTAAGGGCGAGGTTTTATTCTTGTATGAGCTTATATCTTTATTGGCTTTTAAATACAGGCTTAGCAGGTGCTGGAGAAGTAACTTTGCATTTGTTTTTTTCTTTTGAAATACTTAAAAGTTTTTTTGCAGCGTAGAGATAAATGTTCAGAGTTTTTTGGGTGTTTTAGGTTGTGTTCATTTATTTAGATATATTTAGCAATGCTGCTCTAATTTTTCTAATGTGACTTCTTCCTCATGCTCATCTAGTATATACTGCAGTTAGTGGTGAATATATTGTAACTTTTGAGTTGTCAAGCATCTATCCAATACAGAGGTGACAGTGCATTTTTCCTTAGGAAATGTCTACCATGTACTTCTGTAGACTGTGAGATTTGAAACTTTTTGAAATATGCAAGGAGTATTCAGTAAGCCCAGGCAGCAGACTGATTTTTACTAATAGAGTTAAAGTTGTTTTGTACCAACTCATACTTGAGATTTGATAAATGCATTTTTTTCTTAATTTTTTCCTCTTCTATAAATTTATTACACTTTGTGCAGTTTTTTTAGAGTTTAACTGTGTGCTTTTGTAGAATAAATAATATGGGACAAAATCTGTTAGAAATCATAGTGGCTTGTTTATTTTGTGAAGAAAAGGTGCTTTCAGTTTCAAAAGTAGTACTCCTTTCCAAAAGCAGAAATGTCCTTTAAGGGGTGGGCGAAAATCTCAAAATACTGACAGCTTTTTGTTTTCTGACTCTCTGTGCTATGGTATTTTGAACTGATCTTATGCTAAACTTAGAGTAATGTAAATATTTTATTATTATATTTCCTTCATGTGGTGCTCTCAAATTCTGAGTAAATCGGTGTTCAGTGGCATTTAAATTTCAGTTTATGTAAATCTGTCTATTTATTTGAAAGTGATGTCTGTCTGAAGTCTTGGTTTTGTTTCCATGTTGTTGGACATGATGACAATGGTGAATTGAATAGTATTTCTTGTAATGCTGAAATGACTGCTCTTTTTTGTGGTTGTGGCGATGTAAAATGGTGTGTGAATATTATTAATACTTTATGTTAATAGAGATAATGAAAGATAAAAATTAAGTGTCTACAACGTGAATATTGTGGTGATTTTCCTTTCTTGACAGGCTGTTGAGCTTCCAGTACAGAGAAGCATGTTTCATGATAACTTTATTTTTTTTTAATAATTGAAGCAAAAAGTTTAAAAATCACATGATTCCTTCTGAGAATCCCACTTACTTCTTTTAAGCCTGTGTAAGGTTCGTTGCCACTTTCCCCTCCAAAGTTTTACATCGTCAGATCTGTTCTTTAAAGGCGTGAGCTGAGAGGAAGATGTCTTATTTGGGTACCTGCCTCTCAGGAGAAGTAGACTTTTGTAGGCAGTTTGTCATTGCTTATTTGCAATAAGATTGACCACAAATGTGTATATGGGATCATCCTGAAATGGTTATCTTGTGTGTAGAAATTTAGAAAAATGTGTATTACAAGCCCCTTTGAATTATGTGGAATTATATCCTTGTCTCTTAAATAGCATCCAGTGCTGGCTTAGAGAGCAGCATCGCAAAACTAGAGTAATCCTGTAAACTAAATGAGATCTTGCAAGTAAGAAAAATGGTAGTGTAAGTAGTCCTCTTAGCAGGTGCAGGTTAAGTGTGTACCTGAATTTATAAAATAGTATTTGTCTATGCTGAGTCTTATTTGGAAGGTCTTGCTCTTTTGGAAGCTCATAAAGGCAGTAAGTTTTAGTGAGCAAAATACAGAATAAATATGGTCTCGTCTTCTGATGTTGTCTTCTGTTTTCTGTTACTGCCATGTCCTGGTAGAACTGATGTGTGCAAGAAATAGGGAATATATGGTGCTCAAGTTTAGGAGCTATAGGGAAGTATGGCAATAAAGATGCATTTTATGGACAGGGTCACACAGTCTGCTGCTTTCTTTCAGAGGTAATGATAAGCTCTGACACTTCTTTCATGACATTTAGGTCTAGTGTTCAGAGAAAGGGAGTTTTGTTGCCTTGAGAAGGCAAGCTCTTGGAATTTGATGAGATGGGTGGGAAGACTTGCAGGGCCCTTGGTGAAATGGGGGGAGGAAAAGCTAATGTTATGCTCATCTTAGAAGGCAAAATGAGCAGTTCCTTCAGTCACTTAATGCAGTTTGAATCATGTAGAGCTTTTGGTCAGAGTCACCTTGTGCATGGAGTGATATTATTTTTGCAAGGAAATGGAATCAAACCTTTTTTGCAAGGTTCTTTCTACTTAAGTACGAGGCAGAGCAAAAGGCAAGGGAAACTTGGGCTACCTGTTCTGTTAGAATACATCAAACAGTGTACAAAGCAACTGTTCACCTCCTGAAGATAAACATTAAAAGGACTGCAGTTTTGGTTTGGAGTTTCCTTGTATTTTTTCACTGCTGCAACTCCATTGCTGTCTATTTAATCTATTATAAACGAGCTGTCACAATTTTTTATCATGTTGTCTAGCTGGCTTGGAGCAAATTGACACAAGTGGGATAAGAGCACCATTGTTCAGCTATAGCTGTACTACAGCTCTTCATAATGCTGCGCTCCGTGTAGCTTTTCCATTGCTAGCCCAGTGAGAGAAATTTGACCACATAGATAAGCTCCAGGGCAGTTGATCCCTTTACCTCTTAGTATCTGTAAACAAATGGAAGTCTAGTTTGAATTTAAATAGCAAATACACAGTAGAGGCAGCAACTGGGGCTGTGGGTTTTCCCCCTACTGATGTCTGCCATTCCTGCGAAGTTCTGCTGATCAGGGCAGTTATCTGTTGAAACAGCTTTTTCCTACAATGCAAACTGTCTTAATTCTGCTAATTTCTTTCATTCCAGCATTTCCGCTGGTTCATTAGCTAATCATCAGGAAAATAAGGATTTTTCAGGGGTGAGGAATCTACTTTTTGTAGATTTGGTACCAGTAGTTTGTTTGGGGTGGGCAGGGGGAGAAATGTTATCAGGTACTGTATAGCATTTGTTATTTGTTAGTATTGCACATAAATACAAGGAACCTTGTCCTTCATCACTGAGTAAGAATGAGCTGTGGTTTTTCTCCCCCTCCCCACCCCCCCTTTTTTTCTTTTTCTTTTTAATCAAAACCCTGAACTTGTTCCCAATAACTAGTAACATTAAGGAAAAAGCTGTTGGCCCTATTTCCCTAAGGCCTGAAGTTCAAAAAAGTATCTGGAGGTTTTTAAAGGTGCTATTTTTTTATATGGCATATATTGTAACAAAAACTCAATCTCGTGATTACTTTGCATTTGTCATTTAGGTGAATTTGCCTAGGGTTTTAGCATGGTAATTTTCTTACCGTTAGATTATTGTCAGTTTTCTTTGTGCATATTGAGGCAGATCATGTCACTGAGTATGTTTTCATATTCACCATATTTGCAATCAAGAATTACTGTAATTTTATGTTTTCTGTTGTGGTCAAGTAAAGAAACACCTGCAGCCTCTTTAAGGACCAGTGCAAGTGTACCTTAAGGTTCTATTCTAAAGTTTGTGAAAAGTATAAATATTTGCATTCAAGAACGAATCAAATGAAATACCTTCCTTTTGGCACTTGTTCTCAGGAGCCACAGTTGTTGGTCCATTTCTTGCAACTGTGATCTCTTTTACTGTTCAGTGCTGACTTGCAAAAATTCTAATGCAATATTCCTTTGAAGTTCAAATGTTTGTGCCAGGCAATTTCTAGGATAGTGTTAAGCCTTAACAAAAATTAATTTGGGGTTCATAAATCTGTTCATAAACTCAAAATATTTTAATCAAGTAACAGTGAAGGATGCTTCTTTTCTAACCAGTGTATTTTCAATGTAAAATGGGTTTCAAGATTTTTCTGCAAGATTAAGATATTTCCTAATTATTCAATCTTATCACACTAAGACAGCAACATTCTATAGTATTATTTGGAAAGTTTTCAGACTCTTGATGAATTTGTCTTTGTGAAAATTTTGCACTCATATCTGTCTTTTTAGCAGCTGTCATGGAGGAGTTGGTAGAGGATGACATCTGTATTTTGAACCATGAAAAAGGAGAGAATGCTCACAAGAGAGATGGGGAGATTCCTGTTTCATGTTACAGTGGAGATGAGTCTGTTGCCTCACATTTCGCACTTGTCACTGCATATGAAGATATCAAGAAACGGCTAAAGGAGACAGAGAAGGAGAACTCCTTCTTAAAGAAAAGAGTGAGAATTCTAGAAGAAAAGGTAAGAAAAAAAAGTCTGTTTACCAGCTTCTGGTAGCAGTTACTGCTTGGATATTTTAAATATTTAAAATAGATACTTAAAATAATTTCCAAGTTAAAAAGTTTTGGTAAATTATTTGTTTAGGTGAAACACAGTTTGTTCCTCTGGTAGTCTAGTTATGCTATACTGGGATTTTTGAGTCTTCCTGGGCATGTATGTGATGCAATGTAGTAGTGCCCTGCAAAGACACTAGCTTTGATTCAGAAAGACATGTAGTTGCATTGGATCATTACTGTATTTCATTTACCTCCTAATGGTGTTTATTAACTTGGGCACATGTGACTTAGTATTGTTGAACAGTGATGTGCCAAGTCTATAAACTATCAGAATTCAGGAACTGTCTAGCGAAAGACTCTCTTGGGCTCAGCATACTGAAAAGATAAGGAAAAATTGGTTGTTAAGAATATCTGTCTATGTCTAGCTAATAGCAGTCTCAACCATGAAATGCGAAGTTGCAGTGCTTAACATGGAGGTGCTGGCTGGCTATTTTTGATGCAGTAATTCTGAAACACAAAGATATATATGACTTTGTTTTATATGCAGTTTCTCATGGCCTTAGTCTAGAAGTTCATTAAAGCTAGAAATTGACCATGGTGCAGGCTTTTCTCCTCAAGTAAAGAAGGCATGGTTAAATGTATATCTATTGTTCAGTAGTGAGTGTGTTTGTACTGCAGACTGTCTTGACTTTGACAGATTGCTTTCTTATTAATATAAGATGGGAAGATAGAGCCTAGAGTTAGAGCTGAGACATTTATTAGGACTTAGTCCTAAGTATGTGCTACTGACTCTTAAAAGTTTATGAAATATGTATTATTTTGTGGCATCAGAGCTTGAGTCACCCTTGGTACAATTTTGAAACACTTATTCAGGAATTCTTGGTGACTATAGTTTGGCAGGATTGACTTTCTGTCAAAAGGCAAAACTTTTACAGCACTTTCTTTATATAAGGTCGTCTGGGGGTAATGGGGATAGGAACAGAGCTCTAGACTGAATATTCTCTGAACCATGCTGAATAACATCTTTTACACGATTACTCAAGAACACAATAAAGAGGACTTGATGATTGTGACAATCCCTTTTAGTCTTCTGTGTTTTGGGTTGGTCTGGTTCAGCTTAATTGTCTTGAAGATGATACTTTGTTTTCCATATAGAAATCTTCTGTCTTAGTATGTGAATACTGTAAAAATGCTTCTATGAGAGAGGGGTGTTGAGAAGCTCTGGGGTGTTAAGTAACAGAACTGACTTTCAGTCTCTGTTAATGGCTAGTGTACCTGTATGATACAAAATACATGGGGAGTTACCCCTTTTGAGTTTCAAATTTCAAAGCCTATGGAACCTTACGGAAAGATTGGTAAGGCTTACGTTCTATCTGAATGGCTTTATTTGGGGGCAAAAATGTAAAGGATGAAACTTAAAACGAGTAGTACAGTTACTTTGCGGGTCAATACAAAAAGCAAAGGACAGAAGCTTCCTATCTTTATGGCTTGCTTTCCTGTACTTTCTTTCAAGCAAACACCTAAAAGAGGAGATATTTAAGTAGATACACAAGTGTCAGTTTTTTGATTTTTGTAATTTTTTGTGTGTGACTTAAATTTACATATATTTTCTGAAAAATTGTTGCAAATACCTAGATTGGGTACACTGAATGTGTTTAACTGCCTCAGTAATTTAAAGCAAGTGTGCAAGATAAACAGAATGAAAAGGATAATGCAATACTTAGTCAAAACAGGAACTTTCTATATGGGCAGATGTAATTTGATATAAGATTTCTCTTTGTGCTTATTAAAATATTGAATATTTTTTAAATCTGTTCCTCTCTTTCTGACAATTTAGTTCTCAGTGCTTATTTCCCCTTGCTTGTCTCTTGCCTTGTCAGGCATTGAGATAGTGGTGACCTGGAAGTTAATAGTTACTTGTAAAATGCTTCTGTTTTGGCCTTTCTCACATAAATACACTGGAAAAAAAATCTTTAGTTTCAGTTATGAGTCATTAAAAAAATTATGTTCAGTTTCCTTTGAATTTTCTATATGTTGTATCTTTATATGCTTAAAAAAGCAGTTTGTACATCTTCAGAGCCTGGAAAAAATATGGTTAAGGGATTGTCAGTGTGAGTAATCATGACCTGTGGATAGTTTTTAAATACTCCCATCAGTAAACTAGTGAGCATTAAGTATGGTTAGAGATTGCAGAATTTGTAGACGGCCTTTTTTGCGTTTTTGTAAAAAATTTTGGTCTATTATCAATGTATTTATTTTCTAAACTAAAAAAAAAAATGCTGTTTAATATTGCAGGCTGCACTATTGCAGTTTTTAAATTTTGCAGGTCTCAATAAAACATGCAAACTTCTTATTTTTCATGTCTGTTAAACTTTTAGCTGCTCGGCTCCCGACTGGAAGAGGAATGCAGTTCAGTTGGACGTGAACAAGTAAATAAGGCGTACCAAGCCTATCGAGAGGCCTGCATTGACCGAGATAATCTGAAAAACAAACTGGATAAAATGGTATGCCTTTTTAAGTAATGACTGAAATGCCTGTTATATAAGTACTGCATAGGTAGTAAATGTTTACTGTAGCATGCATTTTATTTGCTGAAGATCTGTGGTGTTTGTTTTATCACTCCTTTAGTTTTTTAAAGTACAAGTCAGTATTTTCTCTAGGAAGAACAGTTTTAATTATCTCAGTTTTATTACTGGGCTAGGTTAACGCTAAAAAAAAATCAAAGCAATACTTGTTTTTTTTGTTTTTTGGTTGGTTGGGGTTTTTTTAAGTTGAATTGTCCGACATGATAGAAAAAAGCTTCACAAATGATTTGGTTTTGTCTCCCCCACCCCGGAAAATAGATGAAAGAAAGTGCAGAATCCTTAAAAACCTTGAATGAACAGTTGCAGTCTAAAGAAGTAGAGCTGTTGCAACTAAGAACTGAAGTGGAAACTCAACAAGGTATGCATTTGGTTACTTGATCTTAATGTATGTTGACTAGTCTTGGTGGTTATGTTATGATCTCATGGCATGAAGAGGTTTAACCCTATATAGTGGCTAGGGGAAGAGAGGAGTATACTGCAGTGCGGTACTTTGAGCTTGTATGTGTGTTCATTGTAAATGGTGGCATACATGTTAGATTATCATAGGTGAGGATCTCCTTGATAAAGATCTGAGGCTGTTGTGTTCTTCCACTGGAGATCATTTAATAATTTGAGAAATGTGCACAACCTAACAGTTTCATGTACATCTTTGGACCTCACCGCCTTTTCATCAGAGTGGGGCGGGGGCATAATTGTTAATGTATCAAACACTATCCAGTCAATACCACTTCCTCTGCTGCCAGCATATCGCTTTGTCTCACTGTTGGGATATGACAGGTACAAGAGGAGGTTGTATAACAATAGCTGCAGTCAACAACAGTTATGTAAGGGCTGGGAGATGAGGAAAGGCAGAAAGATGCTGGTTGTAGAGAGCTTGGTGGAAAGGGAAGAACAAACAGTGTACTCTAGGAATTCCAAAAGCTTCTGTTACTGCTTTTGTAGAGAGTGCTGTGTAGATGATGGGTATGTAAAATAAAACATAAAAGAAAAAAAATGTTTGTTAATGTACTGTTAAAAGAAAAGAGAAAATGCCATCTATGTCAAGTTAGAGATATGGACTGGACTTCAGATTTTGTACAAATGCAGTAATTTGAAGGGTCTTAGTAAGTATTGCCGTGCTTGAACTGCCTCACTTTCCAAGAGGACCTCAAGCATGTAATACACTACTTCAATTGCACAGGTTTTTAAACCTAGAAGAACAAACCACATATAGTAGTAGTATCATTGTTGAGGACATCATGGTTTAAGGAGGTAAAAAATTCCAGGTTTACAAAGAGAGCTCTGAAAATGTGGTGATTTCGAGCGCTATTTAGTAATCCATTTTACTTATATGTGGGCTCCGAGTACCTTGTTTTGGAAAAATGAGCATATCTTAAGCTTGTTTAAATTGTTAGATCTGGAAGTGAGTGTACCATGCAGTTGAAGACGCGATGGGTTTTCTTCTTGTTATGTTCTTTATTTTCTTGCTGTCTTAACTAGTGTCCTGCTACTGATTTGATGCTAGGATCTTTTTAGGTTGCTTCTTACTGGTGAGCATGTGAATTTGTTCTTTCTAATAAGACTTAGGTAACTTCTAGACTTTACCCTGTTGTTTTGATGGTGAGTTTTGTAGTTCTGTTTGGAACTTCTTAATATTAAATGAGAAAAAACTTAGGGCAAATTATGTAATGATATAAATATGAGAGGGAAAAGGCTTGTGTTTTCAAAGCATGTAAGAAGCAAACAAGTTGGTGTATATATCGTGCGTGTTTGCCATTAACACATTTTTATATTTCCAGTGCCTTTTTATGCTGTTACTTCCTTTTTCTTTATGTAAAATCTCCAATGTGTTCTTGGAAAGTAGGCCTTCATACTTTAAACTCAGAAAATAGACTACTTTTCTGCTAATGACTTTAGCAGTGTTACTGTTTCTCTGTTGTCATAGACTGCAGTTTCTTCAGAATGTATAACTTTTTTTGTAGGGCATGGGCTGGTTGAGGTGAAACCTTACATAGTGAGTTACATTTCTTGAACTGAGACTGAAGTCTGATTGTCTTGCTTGTGTTCTTATAGTGATGAAAAATCTGAATTGTACTCAGTCCAGCTGGGAAATAGAGAAGCTGAACAGTGACCTGAAAGTGCATAGTCTTGAACAGGATCTAGAAAAGCTCAAGCAAGAGTGCAGCAGTCTCAGGAAAGAGTTGCAAAAATCCAAGCAGAAGGTAACTTTATTTTTAAGGAATTTTTGTATTAATAGATTTGACTGTGTTACAGCATTATTTAAATCCCTTGTTCAAGCAAAATAAACGGTAAATAAAGAGATGTAAAGTATATAATTGAGTGAAAGATTAACATCCCAATAAAATTAACCTTAAATATTTCATAGACTGACTTGATATTTGGAAATAATGCACTTACATAGGTGAGATTTCCCAGCTGTTGCCCAAATAACAAGGGAAAATAAAGCTTCACAATTTCTTAGAAGCAGCCGATCAGATTAAAGTGTCTTATGCTGGTATTTGTCTTGGGCTGGACTTAGAAAGTTTGGCCAAAACCTGGTTTATTTCTGGTTTTGTGGGTTGGTTTGTTGTTTGTGTTTTGGTTTGTTTGTTGTTTTGTTTTTTTTTATTTTAAAACAAGAGAATGCTTATGTTAAAAAGATCCCGTGAACATTGTTAAGGAGCTCCAGCCCTTTTCTTTAGGGTAGTTAGTTGTATGCAGCTTGTCAGGAAAATGGATTTTTGTAACAAGGCTTCCAGAATCTTGCTATGCCCCCTTTAGTCTGGGGCAAGTGTCTATTGTGGGGGTCTCACTGTGTAACGTAGATGTGGTTAGGATCTCAAAAAGGAAATTAAGATAGCTTGACAGTAGTAAAATGCATTAAGTTAAAAAAAAATGCCTAGTGCATGCTTACTGCCTTACATGGTAAAAGGTCTAGTGGCAGTCTCTAGGACTCTACAGTCACAGTGAACTCGCACAATAAGTGTAAAAGACTTAAATGTGATAATTTGAAGAGGTAGACTATTTTAGGTTTCTTATAGTCATTATTAATTATTATGTAATCTTGAGTCACGTGATTATTTCATTCAGCCAATATTCAGTGTATGTAAGACTTGCAAATAGAATCTTTGCATGGCCATCATCCTGCCTTCAGACAGGCTTGGTTTAATTTGGAAATGTTTCTTTGGCTGTTTTTCTTGTGGGCACACTTACATTAGTACAGAAATGTACTTTTGAAGCAAATCTCCTACTCGCCACTGCCTACTGTGCCTTGCATTATGGAGCAGTCAGTAGTATGGGAACTGGCTTGTTTTTGGATGAAACTAAGAAGATGCACCCCAACCCCTCCTGGGCATTCAGGGACCAGACTAGAGCCAGCCTGAAGTAAAGGCGTTGTCCCCTGCTGCCCTCAAAGCATACATAGTTACGGTGTTGCGATCTCAGCACTGAAGGTCAGTCTCTACAGATCTGCTGCTGTCATACCACACTCCTAGCTTATGCAGACAGGTTACTGCATCGGTTGTCTTGTTTCAGGCTTAGTCTGTGTTTTTTCCACTAGGTGGGGATAAAGAACGTACGTTACCCTGAAGGCATGTGAGGAGTTTTATTACCTTCTGTTACTGTTGTCTGTTTTCACTTGTATCTGGAACTCTTTTAGGTATTTTCAATAACTTGTGAATTCTGAAGGCATACTGTAACTTCGGTGTAATTCTGGTGTCTTCAGGTAGCTCTATAGAATAGTGTAACAGCTATATAAATAACTAAAGGTTGCAGATTGTATTGTGGAGTGAATGTTGCTAGAAAGAACAGTCTAAAATACCAGTTGTAAGAAATACTACACATAACACTGTTCAAATAATGATTATGCCACCAGCTTTAATTGCAAAGAACAAATATAAGGAACAGCTTTTTTTCTTTTTTCTTGCTTTTTAAATGTAATTTCTTCTTGATCTGGTAAGTGCTTAATATAGGAAAATAAAAGGTACAAGTTTTCAAATGTGGGATAATATAATGAAACCAGTTGTCTTTTTTTTTTTAACTATGAAATTGAATCTCTGATGGCTAGTGGTGGGAAAGTCTTCAGGAGGGGGAAAAATTGTCAGGTGAAATACAGAGAAGTGTGATCAGTAGGCAATGGTAGGTTAGTATTGTTTTGAACCCAGCTGGTATTTTTGTGATTACTGGTTTTTAATTACATTAGTTAGCATTTTCATATGTTTTCTACCTTAGGCAAGTATGCTTTCTATTTTTTTTTCTAATTTTAGATATTCTTATTTAGGTTTTGCATTGTATTTGATGCAGCGTGTATGTTATATTGACAAGTTGCTTGAAATGTATATAGACCATCATGAAGCCACAGTGACAGGTATTAAATTCATAACAGCTTTGGCTAGAGGCAATGGTAGTAGGAAGGGAACATGAAGAGAAGGGATATGAATGGGAACTCATCACAGGTGAAGGTCTAATAGAAACATGGCTAACAAAGCAAGCCCAGTGTTGAATTTGTTAAACAGGCTGCTTGTATGCACATTTAAAGCAGTCTTGCAAACTCAAGGGATAAATTATGTTCTATCATAAAAGTAAGTTGTGGAAAGTTAATCTCTAGTGAAATAGTTGTCTTTAATTTAAAGGTCTTTATATACTGGGGCAGGAAAAGAACAAGGGAAGACTGATTCCTTTTTTTTTTAATGGAAGTCAAAAGCCTTTCTCAATTTCTGCTTTTCAAAGAATCACAAATTCTGAGAGCTCAGCTGTTTGATTTTTGTCTGTTTTTAAAAAGAGTATGGTGGTGGCTGAGGAATGCTCTCACATAAGTAGGTAATTTAAACATTTTTAAGTGGAAATTCTTAGTAGATGTCTCTATGTCCATTTTGAAAACCATGGCAGCCAACACTGCTGAAGGCTACTTTACTTATGAATTTTAATATTAGCAAACTTGTCGTTTCACTGTAGTATTTTCAGATAGAAGATCTGAATTCGTATGTTCATTTCTTCTCTGTCTTCTACTCTGTTATGCAGGACCAGGCTCAAGAGGAGAAGCCGTTAAATGGAGACCTCCTTCAAAGGCAAGACATCCAGAGGTATGAAAATCAAGTGGCTTTCATGTTTTAGTTTTACTTTATTGAGGGACAGTTATTTGAACAAAGAAATATTCTTGCAATCTGTTTGTATATGTTATTTCAAATTACATAATCCTAGGTATACTTATTTAGCAAGATCATTGTAATTTCTTTTTTTCTTTGTTACATTGGTAGTCCAGGATGATTGATGATGATAAGAAAACATTTACATCTTCAGATTGTTGTACTGAAAATGAATGTTAAATTATCTTGGATTTAAAAATCAGCTTTTTAATAATTAGTTGACTTGAGGAATTCATAGATAAATTTAAGTCTCATCCTAGCTTTAGACTATCTTCATTTTGCGTATAGGCAGGTTTCTGTGTTTGCATAGCGTTGTAGTTTTGACCCTGGGCTGGGAGCCAACTCCACACAGCTGCTCGCTAACCCTCCACCCTCCTGGGGATAGGGGAGAGAATTAAAAGGGTAAAGGAAAAAAAAAGACTTGTGGGTTGAGATAAGAACAATTTAACTAAACTACAGTAATATTGAAAATAATAGTGATGATGATAATAATAATAATAGTAATATATACAAGTGAGTGATATACAGTGATACTGCTCACCACCTGATGACCAAGGCTCAGCCCATTCCTGGCTAATAATGGTGGAGCAGGGAGAGTCCCAAAACCATGACCCCAGAATGGAGATAAAGAGCCTGGATGTCTGAGACCAAGAGCTAACCAAGGGAGCAAGATGAACCTGGGAGAGGGACCCACTGGAGAGAGTTGACCTGGAAAAAGAGAAAAAGCTTCTGGACAGAGCCTTACCTATATGCTGGGCATGTCATGCATCATATGGAATAGACTATTGGCCAATTTGGGTCTCATTCCTAAACCTAAGATTGAATCCTAGGCCAGTAACTGGGGCTGTGCTCCCTCCCAGCTTCTCTTGCACCTGCGGACGCTGGCATAGCAGAGAAGCTGAAAAATCCTTGACTGTCCTGGCAGCAACTCTAAACATCAGGATGTTATCAGCCTTCTCAGCATCCAAAACATAGTCTCACAGTAGCTACTATGAAGAAAGTTAACTCTGTCTCAGCTGAAACCAGGATGGCTTCAAATCTCTTGCTTAGTGTCGGAATGTACGTTCTTAGTGCAGTGCAATAATATTTCTACTAGAAGACATTTTGAAGGATTTTTTTTTAAATATTGAGGAGCCATTTTGTGACTTATCCAGAAACAAATAGTAGCTTTCCAGAAAAATGCTAACATACCAGAAAGCATTTGTTCTCATTTTGCTGCCATTCAAATAATAATTGTTTATATCATAAACTGTGTTATCCTGTCTTGAGTATGTGTGCCATATTAGAAAGTATACATATCCTTAAATTCTTTATGCAAAAGAAAAATTAATGAATGCATTGAAGTTCCCAAATATTCTGTCCTACAGAATGAAATACTAACTACATCTCTTATACCTAGTTATGCCTATTTGTGTACTTCCACGATTTTCCACAAGAGGGAAGAGTGGTCCTTCATAATTACAGATTGTTTAGCATAATACCTTGTTGCTTACTTGGCTATTGACGCGATGGGAAAAGAAATCATTCACTGGAAGAGAACAGCACAGATGTTTCTTTTCATGTGTTCTCTGGTGTAATGATGATAATACTATACACGCTGTACACAAATTACACTTTCACCTTTCACCTTGACTGGATAGCTAGCTAGCTAACACTTTTTCTTGTGGTTTCTGCTGGAACTTCATAGTCAGTCTTACATGCATGAAAAAAGGTGTTATCTCAAGGTAAAGCTGTTATCTCTTTGTGGAATAAATCTGCCCTGGAAGATCAAAGTGATATTCAGGTGGCAACCATCTGAATTAGCATATGTACAGTATAGTGCTTATTGTAATATGACATAAATAATGAACGTGTAATGTGTACTGAATATATAAGCCTGTCCAAAAGTCTGTAGAAAAACACTTGAAAAACCTCCTATGTGAAACATTTGTTGTAGCAAGCAGTCCTGCTGTTTATGGGAGATGGGGGCATTTGCAGTTAGTGAACTTTTTGGAAAGTAATTATTTCATACTCCTTAGCAGCCTGCAGTTCTGACTTAAAATTCTTGGTTTGCAGATCTACTTTGCTGTAGATTTAGATAGGCTATCACATTCAAGGTTTAGATTACATGTTAGAAGGCAGTACAGGAAAAAATTCCAAGTGTGTGAAATCCTTGCTTTTCAGTTGCGATTTCCTTGATTTATCTAAGCCCTTTCCATCTGATTGGTGGCAGACACCAAGCTGGTCTAATGTTTACCACTTATATATGTGAATATACTTAAATATTGGACAGTTCTGTTTGGATGTAACTAAAGTTTGATCTTATTTTTGAGCCCAAAACACATGAATAAATGAACTGTGGTTGCCACATTAACTGGATTTTAAAATTGTCTTCTCTTAGCAGTTCAGAGAGACAAATGGATTCTGCAGTAAAACAACCATAGTTTTAGCTGAACTTCCTGAAATATAATTTCTGAAAATTTTAACTGTTTCTGTCAGAATTGATGGTGCCTCATACATTACTTATTAAACTATCTCTTTTAACACAGTTTTCGAATATGAATTTTTGTATTCTGGGGAAATATTTCTGTGTATAGAAGAAAGTTTAATTTCTTTGTTTTAGGGGAACTCTTTTAGTGTTAACTTGCAGAACAGAATAATAGCTGTTTCTCAGAGTGCTTTTGAACACATTCATGCCTGATAAATTTCATGCAGGAGTGATCCTAAATTGCTATTTCAGAGGGATAGGGATCTGTATATATGCATGTTTGAAAATACAGTTGTTATATAGCTTAATAGTTCTTAGTCATCTCAACAATAGTTTGAGGCACTGAACTGTTTTCAGATAAATGTATTTTAGGTGAATATAGTGAGGAAGAAAGAAATATTCTGGAAACTCTCATCTGTGATACTTGTCCTCACTAAATGTGTTTTGATGGAATGTTAAGCATTTAAAAAAAAATTAATTCATTGATTTCATGTTTAAGTTGAAATAACTGCATCCTTATGTCTTGGAACACTCAGGTTAATTATTAATCAACATAAATGTGATGTTCAGCGAGCCTCTGCTCGAAATTATACCAAGAAACATACGGTGATGCTGACTTTTCTGATTTTTGTGTTCTTGTTTTCTTACCAGCTACTAACCTGAAATTTCAATGTTGGAACAGTGCTGCTGTTGCTGAATGTGTTTCTCATATTAAGCTGTCTTATCAGAGAATGAGTTGGGTTGCTATATTTTACACTGTCTGATAAGGCAGTGTGTTAACATAAAATAGATGACTTGAATATTCAACAGTATGTTTTATATTTTACTTTGGTCTGTGTGGGGATGGTCAGTTTCAATGTCAGGTCCAAATTCATTGTAGCAAAATGAATGGTGTGAAGACCCTAATACTGATTTTGATTGAATATTTAAAAATTATGATCAATTAATGTTGCTAGGTTCGTAACATATGATGGTATGTGTGGTCATTTTATCAGAAGCTATTCAAAGTTAATACTTTACCTTGTTTGCAGTCTAGTGTTTAATATAGTTTTTAAGAAGTATTCCTTGGAGATGACTAATTTTATGTTGAGATGGTTAGTTTCAAACAATGAAATTGGAGAATATGCTTCATATTTCTTTTCATTTGGGGAACTTGAATTTATTAGTATCGTATAGGATATTAATATGTAATACATTACCTATTGTAATATGCAAGAGTCAAATAAAATATACAAAAGACCATCAGTTTAAGATAATTATCAGTACTGCTCAATTAATTTTAATTATGATAGTCTAGTAAAACTGGCAGTGTATGTCAGGCAAAAATGATTTATTAACTGTTAATGCTTGATAGCATGTTAGTAGGCATGAGGGTGCTTTAGAGGTAGCAATTAATTAACTTTTTAAAAATTTTTGTTTTGAAAGTGTGCAACAAGCATATTGGGAACTGAAGAGAGAAATATCTAATTTGCATCTAGTGACTGACATGCAAGCTGAGGTTCTACGAAAACTGAAAAGAAACCCAACTGCAACCAAGAAAGGCAAGTCAGTGTTTGCAGTAAAAGACCTTACAAACACAAACCGTTGATTCAAGCTGTACCATTTCAAAAAAGAAACAAGCTATTATATCTTATCAGAATCTCATCAATTGAAGTTGATAAGATAGACTATATTATGGTTCCAGCCTACCCATTTTCTGCTTTTGCTTCTGTCTCATGCTGGTCAACTTCACACATAAAGGTGTTGCTGATGTGTTTTTTTCTTCAGTACTGTATTCTGTTCCCCTTGTGGCTTTTTTCTCAGTCAAGTGTTGCTTATGTGCACAAGGCTGAGGTGTTAAGTTTACTCTTATTTGACCTTTTCCCACAACTGCTTCATATTAGGGGAAAAAAAATCTTTTTGCAAACAGTCTTATTTTCCCAGTATACAATTTATAAAGTATTAATTTGGCAACATGTTAAAATCAGAATTTAATAGACTGAAATTCCTTTATGGTTGCATATTTTTTTGTGTTGGCATTCAGAAAAGTTGTCTTTCTAGTGAACTGCTACGCAAGGTGACATTTTCCGTATGTCAAATACTGAGGCTGCAAAGCTGCCGTATTTCTGCTGCTATGTTGCAAATAATTAAGGGGAAAATAATTTCCACATAAAGGATGTATAATTTCTATAAGCAGCTCATCAGGTGGTTCTTCTATTTCATATGTATGTTTCAGTCAAGCCAAATGCTTTACAAGAGAGCAGTCTTACTCTGGTGGGGCCAGACCAACAGTCTGTTTATTGCAGTGGTTATTTTCTTTGTTTTCTGCTCACTTCAATTGTGGTATTTACTGTGTTCGGAATGCAGAAGATGCCGGTGAAAGACGGTGAACTTGGTTACAATGTATTGGTAGCAGTCTCTGATGCAGCTATCCAGTACAAGATCAAGACACTTTGTTTCTAAACAGCTTTGATTGGCTCAGTGAGGTAACGATAGGATTCACCTTCCCGCCAAGCAGTACCTTTGTCTGTGGCCAGCAGTGATTAATGGTCACTCTCTGGTCCCTGGCTATCAGCACATTTTTGTAGACTTTGGTTGTATTATTACCAGGTGAGTCTGTGTTCCTACAATTCTAAGACACATTTGTCAAATAACTTCAGCAGAGAAACTAGGAAGTGAATAAGGTTTTAATCCTTAAGTCTGTTGAGGTTTTATGTGATCATGTATCTTTCTGTCCTTATTTTTAATTTGAAGTTATGTGTCTTGCCACTACAGAAGTACGGTTTTTTCTCTCCTACCTGGTGAACAGTCTGATTTTCTGCAGTTGCTAATGCAGGTGTACAGTCACAGCTGTAAAAGACATTATTGATTGATTGTGAAACAAAGGATTTTGCCTGTTGATCTGTAGGCTTTTTTTCATTATTTTTTCAGAAGTATGTAAGAGTGGTTTTTTCAGCAGAAATGAAAACTATCTTTTTTGTTTGTTTACCTTGCTTGCCAGCCTCACTTAGGAATGCAGTGCAGATATATCTGTGCTTATATTTATAGAGAAATTTTGGCTTATGCAAAATGTGGGTAGAACTTACTTCAGACTTCCCCTTCCTATACCTGTAGTACTAGCTATTTTACGATATACAAACTAGTTGCTGCTATAAAGAGGTGCATAAAGTCTGCAGAACACAATGTCATTATTGCTTAACAGTTTTAGTTAACATGCAGATTCTACTTAGCTGTCACTTCTGTCTGGAGGTGTTTTCAACAAACATGTCCGCTTATGGGAGGCTTTTTTACATTTTCAATCAATTTTCAGTGGCTTCCATTTTTCTTGAACTTCTAAAGGTCTGTAGACCTTAAATTGCTTTTTATACCTGTTAGCATAAAAGGCCAAATCAGTTCTTTAGTATGTCTTTCAGATAAGATACCTGTTCTACTGGAAGGTGCTTTTGGCAGACATTTGCAAATTGGGTACCGCCTTTAATTTATGGAAGTTGTATTCTTTGACGAAAATACCGGCTCCTTGGTCTGTCCCTTAAGCACTAAAGTTACAAATCACAGTTCACACTACTCCCCTCACATGTGTATGTAAATTATCACTACAATAAATGACCTGGTTGTATTTGGTCGTCCATTCAGATGGTGTTGAAGGTGCAGCTCTTTCATTTCAGGTAGATGCTGTTCTGTTTGAAAATCCTCCCCTTTCTCATGTGGTTTAAAACTCCCCTGGAATTTCAGATGGCTGGTCTCTAGCTTTACTTTCGGAAGTCAGATGATGGAGCACAGAGAATCTGTGAAGGCCATGCATTTCCCTCTTACTGCTGCATGGACAGGGAGAATTCAGGTTCTTGGCAGCCTGAGAACACAACTTGTTAAAACGATCAGTAGAGCAGGAAGAAGCATGCTTTGTGTAAGCAATGTTCTGATTCTAGTCTGTTTCTCCAAGTGCATGAAAATCCTCTCTGTTTCAGCGTTCATACCAGTCTTGTCAAAGAGATGCATCAGTTTTATTTGGGTTCAGGTGGGAACAGGGAGGCTTCCTTGGTGTTGGGTGTATTTTAGACATTGGGATTTCAGGATATCTGTTTCATCTTGCAAAATCAGACTGAGGAGGTTAGTATGTTCAGTTTGTAACTTAGATATGGTCTGAAAAATTGTAGCTTGAAAACACTGGGTTTAATATACCTGCTATACTGTAGTATATTTGGAGTATATGAAAAGTCCATTAGATAATGTAATTTAAAAATCTTTTTTATCTTCTTTCTTCAGCTGCCTCTACTGCACCAGTACAGTGTGTTGACTTGAACATTTCAAAGCTGAATTTGACATCTGGGGTAGCCTATAAAAAATTCTCACAAAATGATAAAGTACTCTGCAATGCTGTGTCTCCCCCTCTGCCAAGAGATGTAAAAATCCCATCTGAAAGGGCGACTCTACAAGCATGGACAGATGAGAGACCGATTCCAGTTGATGGCAAAACGTTTCAGGAAGACCATTCTTATGGAAAGAGCTCTCTGGAAGATAATTCCTGGGTATTCCCAAGTCCTCCAAAGCCTAATGAGAATGTATTTTGGGAAATGAAAAATAAAACAACCTTGTTAAACTGTCCAGCAGATTACCTGGATCAGTGTAATCAAAACTGTCTGCACAAGAGTTAAACAATTTTTGGGATGAACTGAGGCATTTTTAGAATGGTTCTGAATAGGCACCTTAAAGCTTGAACTTTTAAAGGGGGAAAATAAATTGCCTGAAATGTTCGTTCTTTCTTTTTTATTTTTAATTCTAGTTCTGGAACAGAAAGCCTAGTCTTCCTCTGCAGTAAATCAGGAGCAAGTTCCTTGAAGTTAAAGCTGTGCTGGTATAATGTAAATATAAAGAAATTAGCGTGGGGCCTAGATAGTCTTGTATTGCAAGTGGCAAACATTTGCAAAAGATTGCACTGAAAAGTGAGTTCTTGGAATAAAACAAAATAATCCAGTTGTGTATTTGTTTGCTATTTATATGTTTTCAGGAAAATACTTGGTATTCTATGTTAAAACCTGCAACAGTGCTGCACTTATTTTTTGACAGTTTGGTTTTTTTTCAGAGTAAGACATAGTGAACAACTGGATTATCGCTCCTTTCCTCATTTCAATTTGCTTTCCGATTTCTCTGGTTTAGAAGTGCATTTTTATGTAACTTTTAACTAAGAAGGGGAGATTTTTTTTTGTCAAATCTTGATTTTTATTAGGTAGTGGCAAAAGAAAAATCACTCCTAGGCTATCCTGTTTAGATTGTACCCTTTTGGGCCTTATTGTGAATTATAAAGGATCAAAAGAAGTAATGCTGCTGAACAGTGTGAATCCTTGAATGTTCAGCTTCAGTTCATGCTTCAGTTCATGCTGTAGGAGACTGACTTGATTCTGGGCACAGTGGTACCTGCCCCAGAGTCATCCTGTTCACGGTGCAGTTATCCTTCTTGTGCCTCCTTTGCACAGCACCAGAACCTTGACTTTTGTATTTGTGTGGTGGTGAAGGCTACGAACTTTTCTTTTGTTAAAGAAACAAAGCCTTAATTTAATCTGACTATAGGTGTTGTAGCATTGTTGATACACATCAAAAGTATTTTTGTGGTATCGTTAGTATGCCACCAAGAACTAGAGTTATTTGAATTGCAACTGCCTGCTTTATAGATTATGGGTCTCTAAGCACTATTTTTATTTTGTTTCCTCTTAAGGCAAAGAACTGGTTTTAGACAAGTACAACTTACGTCTTATTTTTAAACTGCTCTCCTTCATATCTGGCTTGATACAACAGGGTGAAGTGAAATGCCTTGACTGCTCAATACATTGAAGAAAAATGCTTTGTATTCTAGATCCATGATACCTAACTTGTATTGGGTGGGCAGACACTTAATACTAAATGTTGTTTGCTGATGGGTTGGTGGGTGTTCAACTTCACGGGTCCAGCTTAAGATCAATATAATAAAAATTAATTTCACAGCTGTTTAGTAGCAAATTATCTTAAAATTGCTTGCAAATACATGGGGAAGCTATGACTGTAGCATGGCCGTAGTAATGATGGGCTGTACAAATCTTACCAAGGTGCTACATGACCCATGTGGTTCCAAACACTTTCTTCCCTGTGGAGTAAGTACTTCATACGATGCGCATCTTCTCCCCTTTCAGCTTGTCTATCAAAGTTTAAAAAATGCCTTCCAGATACCTTCTACTGTATTAGTGAAGAGCATACATAACTAATGTTTTCCATTCACCAGATACTGTTTTTATCTTCCTATTATCTTGCTCACGTACACTGGCTTGTCTGTGATTAATGGAAATGGTGTCAGATGCTGGAATTTATTCTGACCAATGAACACAGCTGACTCAGGGGAGTACAATGTCTTGGAAAGTAATAGAACAAAACCCAATATGCATAAAACAAATCCAAGTCACTAGGCTTTAGCTGATAGAACCAACTACCTGTGTAATAACAAAGCAGCAGAAAACATTTCTCATGAGGCTGCAAAAGCTATATGGTATCTAGTTCTAATGTAGCTTACTTTTGGGGTTCCCCACCTCAACATTACAGAAGCTTTTTATTAAATGATGTATTATCCAGCAGACATCAATGTGATTAATACTTTGATTTGTGCAATGAAGGAATTCTACTGTGTAAGATTTTAAAATAAATTTATTTTTGTTTGAAATTGGTTTCACTTACAAATTTCCTTTCAGTATTTGGCACAAGGTTTTTTTACTCTGTTTTAATTTCTTGATTGTGTATAAAGGCCATTCCAAATAGAAACAGTTCAGTTTGAGGTTTATCCTCGTCCACTCAGGTGAAAAACAAATCCTCTCTAGACTGCTTCTGTGTATTCTGCGAGAAGTATTCTTTTGGATGTTGAAACCTGAAGGATTTGGTTACCTTAAGCTACAGCATGTTCTTGTGGTTTGACTGCTTGTGTCAAAAGCTTCCTGGTCAGCCTGTCCTGTCCTGTACGATGGGAAGACTTAAAATTAAGCTTGCCTGTGCAGTGCCTGAGAATTTCCGCGCTTTGCCTTTGACTCTTGGTTTATCTTTTGTACGGTTGCCTGTACTGGAGAAGGGAGCAGCGATGTTTGCTGAGAGGGACTTCACAGGAACTGCTGATAACGCCAGAGAGGAGGACAGGATAACAGAGAGCTTGCTGTAGGCAGTATTTCCAATCCAGTCACTCATTGCTGTGGCCAACTGTAACATTTGAAAAGAAGTCCCCAGATTTGAAGTCACTCGGGAGCTAGCTGGCTTGTGAAGCATCTGTTGGTCTGAAGCATACAATCAAATTTTGACTCAAGATGGAAAAGTTATTTAAATTCATGCCACTGGTGGCTTACAGTGCTTTTTCAATTTTCAGAAGTGAAAGCTTTTCATCACAGTGGCAGCAAATTAGATGCAGAAGTGGCTGCAGTAAAGGGGTTCTGGTGTTTTGTGTGCACACATGTGCATTGGTTATATAAAATCATAAAAATATGTAAAGGATGGACCAAAGTCCTTAAGTATGTATGTTAAATTACACCAAAAAAATTAACTTGAATGCAAAATCTGAACATTTTAAAACTTCACCTAACCCACTGATTTGACAATTTTCAATTTAAGAAAGCACTAATTCCATTTAACAGAAATGGAAGACAGCTTTTGGGGCAGGAGGAGGTTGTTGCTTTCCACATTTAAGTGAGCATACAGCAGGCTGATGAATATGTATTTGGAGAGTTGGACTAACCTAATAACTCACATGTAAACTTCCACTGTTTGATTCATTTTAAGTATTTTTAAAACCTGATCATTTTAAGTCTGCCTGCCAGTTTTGTGGGTTTACAACTGCATTAGTTTTCCTCTTATGTGAACTGGCCATATTGAAGAAAGCGAACTCCCGAATCAGCTGTGATGCTCTGTCAAATCTCTGCAGCTGGAAAAAGACGAGAGCAGTACTAGAGAGATGGTGGAGTTGCAGTAAGACACTACCCATTCCAAATAATTTAACACAGGCCCATGTGAGTACAATATGAACAATACTGGTGATGTAAAGCAGATTTAATTTTATTTCAAAACCTGCTTGCAGTAGATGTCAATAGTCCTGTGCTCAGACACCTGTATTTTTAATGATGCTGTGGCCTGGTAAGGGAAGAGCGAAAAGCTCTGGTAGCTGACTGACTCACCTGCAATTTTTTCTGATCTTCAGACAGGCCCCGTGAAGAACACTGGTGTCATGTTTCCTTGTTGCTTTGTGTAGTTTGAATACAAAAAGGCACATGGGTTTTTGGAGGTTTGTTGTATTGCTTTGTTTTCTTCAGGCTCAGGCTTTTGCCCCTTTCTGGAGGGGGAGTGGTGTGCTACTTGTAACTGTATGGCCATAAGACAGTGGACAAAAGTATTTCTTTTATTGTCAGCACTAAAGGTAAACTCTAATTTTAATTGAGTTGCAAATTCCCAAGTCTGATAAGCAGCTGAACCTTAAAAAAAAAAAATATTCTGTTCTCTTTAGTAAATGTGTTGTGATGTGAACTGAGATCAGTGACCAGCAGAATTAATTTCATTATATTTTAAGATGGAAGAGACAAAGTGCTTCAAACATCAAGGCAATATAAGGTACAGTAATTAATTGGAAAGACCAAGTATGGATGTTTGGTCTAGGGGAGAAGCATGAAAGAAACAACCAGGTGCTTATTGTTACTGAACTGATTTTGAACTAGGTGGAGCACTTAGATTTCAACTGTATTTGACCACTCAGAGTAAACAGAGCACAAGCTTGCAGGAATTACTTGAGGAGGAGTCGGGCTGTACTAAGTATGAGGCAGAATGGTTTTCTGGCTTACAGAGTAATCGCCGGGTGAGGACGCGGAGACTACAAGGGTAGAAGTTCCACTCCTCTCTGACAACCCTGTGTGTTACAAACTGCTGCTCACCTTTTCTCTGAGTTTTCATTTTACTCTTGGAAGGCAAAAGACACTGCCACCCCTTTTCCTCCTTCTAGATTTCACATTTGTAGGGAGCTTCTCTCAGGAGTTTGAAGGGAGCTCTAATACACTGCGAGAGTGTACTTTCAAGTGCAAAACGGGGCTGTCTTGGGTGCTTGCCAAGTTCTCCCAAGTGCCCCAAAGAGGCAAAGATAGGCCCCTTTGCTGCAGAAACTGTGACGGATGCCTTGCTACTCTGTGCCAGGGTGCTATGCTAGCTGGAAGACTTTATTCCATCAATGTCAATCAACAGCACCATGCAGTGGATGGTTTTAAACTGGCTGAGCATACGGTTCCCGTTAAAGGAGGCAAGGACCAGGTGCAGGCTACTTGTGGAGCCACAGCGAAAGCTGTGCAACTTTGTGAAAGCTTCTAGTTGTAACAGGCAGCTGTAAAATTGGAAGTACAACCACTTGGTAATGCCACCTTGATTTTTAAGAAGGCCGTGTGTTAAAAAACATCAGGCACTTATGCAAATATTGTCTCTGATGGTCTAGGGCTGTTGCCACACTTCAGACTTTGGCTGACCTACTTGAGTTAGTCCCTGCCTCTGCACTTACCCTACGAATATGATAAGTTACTTTACTTGAAAACACTGGAGACACACTTAGACTAATAATTCCACCAATTGTTCACTCCTATGCAGAATAATAATGATGTATAATTGATTTAAAAATGAAAAAACATATGAAGAGACATCTAAGGACAATTCATGAGAGTTGCAATCCCTGGTTTAGCTGTAGATGGCTGGGGGAAGTACTGCATCTCTGCACCCGTGGTCACTCCCTCTAGCCTATAGGTGGTTACTCTTGGTAAGTAGAGGCAGCTGTGTGTTGTGTTTTGGGGGGA
>NW_010141492.1:0-9517 GCF_000699245.1 Pterocles gutturalis | reverse complement strand
TAGGGGGGGAGGGGGGGGAGAAGGCGATGATAGCCAGGCTTCCAGAGCTATAGCCTCATCGTTCATAACTTCTGCCAAAATATGAGTGCTGTTTAAAAAATACTCAACAAGCAAAAAAGCTTCCAGTTAAATGCTGAAGCACAGCGTAAGGCTTTGTCAATACTATTGATGTTTTCTTACACTGATTAGAAGCTAGGGGTGCTTCCTGTTAACCCAAGGAGGAAGGGGAGGTTGCAACTGAGACAAAAACAAAACCAAAGCAATTTATTGTACGAGTTTGTCACTTCATAGTGCTCATTCTTTAATTTAAACTTTAAATAAAGATGAAAATGCAATTAAAATACAGGATAACTGCACAAGACATAATAAAAGTGTGAAATCAAGAATTCAAAACTTGGAAACATCCCATTAAGGCCATGGGTGTATTACAGAGGAAGTTAAGACCAGAGCCAAGGGCCAAGCCCAGCTCTAAGTGTCATGGTAAACAAAGGAGGAGCTGCAATAACACAGTTCATCCCTACACACACAACAGGGCAGGTAAAAAGAAATGAACAGTTGACAGCATAGTTCAGTACATACAAAATGTGCAGAAGTGTTTTTGCAGTCCTTCACATAAAGCACGTATAGAATGGGAAGCAACACCTGCAGGTTAAACTGGGCTTTGTTCCACTACAGGCATTAATTCCTCCCCAACAGTACTAGTCAGTGCACTGGGGGTCCCCCTCACCCCCTGAATGTATTTTCTGCTGAGTGGGAAGAAACCCACTGCTTGGTGCTGTTGCCGTTGCCTGTATTCAGCAGCTGGGGTGTGAACCTGAGTTAAGGCCCAGCTGAGCCCTGGGTGCAGGCATGTACCAATGCTCACCCCAGCCCAAATCTTCTTTGGAAGTGCTTTTGACAACAATCACAACCACACAGGCTTGCTTTCCAGAGGTTGAAAAATGTAGAACATTTTCACAGTGGGATAACAGAACAGCTGCTGGCCTTAAAGTATTTCACCATCTACCATAAGTTTACTCTTTTTTAAATTAATACAGGGAAACCACTAACTTTCCACTAACTGATTTGGAGTATTTTTTGTTTTCCAAAATGCTTGAACGGAGGAGGTAAGAGCAAGTACATGTGTCGGAAACTTTATTCCACAGAAGCTATTTTAAGGTGATTAGTTTTATTGCTGAGTGCTACTGAAGTTTGCCTAACAAGGCAGAACACTACACATAGTTTCTCATTCACAAGCACGCCCTTCTCCTCCAGCCAAGCTGCTGTGTAATAGCAGAAGTTACATTCTTATTGATTATTCCAGTAAAAGGCACAGAATAAAGGGCAAGGACTAACCTGCAATATTAACTTAAGTACTTCACATACATGTGTCTCAAAGTCTAATTTGAATTTCCTACTTGAATAGCTTTAGACCAGTACTGGTTGTGTGGTGAAGCAGTACCAAAATAAGTAAAATTTTGCATGTTCTGATGGAAAAGTAACAAATCCTACTACTTAGGCAAAAATCTTTTTCTGTAAAATTGGGGCATCAAAATTACCATGTGATTAAGTTTTCTAAGTGCAGCCTTTCCTTGCTTTTAAAGAATTTTTTTATTTCAAAGTGTGTCAAAAGATGCTCCAAAATAGGAATATAAAGCTTTGCAGTCTAGCTCTAGTGAGGCCATGTATGCATTTGAAATTTCTACAATTAAGCAGCTTCAGTAATTGGTATACAAAAGATCCTTCGTGTGCCCCTTTTTAAATAGGGACGTGCTTACACTTAGTTTCTGCAGGAAATGACCTGCAGCTTACATACCTAGTTTAGTTGTTTACTCACCTCTACTCATAATAATTTTGCAAGTGTGGTCACTTGCTCACTCCTGATGTGTGAAAGCTCATACAATCATCTTCATTCTGAAAGAGGAAAGCAGGGGAGGATACTGCTCTCAAAAATCTTGTCCTCAGTGTGCCTTCTCCCATTCTCAGGGAAAGTCCACATCAGATGACTTCTTTTCCTCTAGAGTTGAAACGGTCAGTCTGGGCCACACACGGGCATGGGGCATCCATCTCTTCTGACAACGTAGACTTAAAAATTAGTTACAGTGTAGGCAAAAGTACTATCAGGCTCTCACATGACTCAACATTTTAATGAAAAAGATAAATCAAATTGGTCCAAGCAGCTCTTCTCTTCTCTTCTGCATTTGCCACTCTTCTCTTCTAGCAAGAGCACAAGAGCATCCCCATACACCCTCAGCTTCAGATGACAAATAGACCAAGTTTAATATATACCCAATTTGTCATCAGTTAATACAACTTAAATTATTCATTTGTAAGTTTTTACATAGCCTGCCACACATAACTAGACACAAACTTTAAATTCCAAAAGGGCCATTTGTAAATTGGTAACAAAATCTCAAATCCAGACAGAGGAACAGACCTTTGCAAGTTCTCTTGCAAACAGTGACAGCATGCTTTATAGCTTTAATTACAGAAAATAAAAAATTGACTTTTAAGTTCAGAGATTATTTTATTCTCCATTCATCTCATTTTGTGTATTTCAGTTAAATTCCACACAGAGGGGTACAGATTATTTAAGTCTGTTTAAATCAAGTCAAATCAAAGTTGGATATAAAATTTGAAAAGTTCATGTTAACTACACATTTGAAGTAAACTTCTGTCTTTTTTTCTTAATTCCAGTTGCTCTGTATTCTTCTCTTTGCTTCAAATATTCTGTTTTGCATTCTTCATAGAATAATGGATCAGAATAGCTACAAGACAGATAAATACTTAATACTGTTTTCCATCTTGGAATCTAGAACCCATATTGCATGAATAACACTCATAACTGATCTTCCTTTCACACCCAAAGAAAATCTGCCTGCCTTCAAATATAAAATACCTTTTTTAATAAAATACATAAATATTAAAGTTATCTTTGTTAACTCTAAATACCGAGTTGGTCTGCATTCTCTCATGATATTGCTCTCTTTTGAAGCATAGTCCTTTTCAAGCCTCTACAGTGAAGCCATGAAGAGGAAATGTAGAAAAAAATAGAGACCTTTGGTATTTCATTTCAGAAAAATAATTTGTCATTACATGCAGTTAGCTTCCTCAGCATAAGAATTTGCTGGAGTTTGCTTACATTTATGCACCCAAGCAACTACTGGGAACAGGTTCAAGTGTGTGTCTTGAACAGTAAACGGGTAGGTCCTTGATCATTAAATTAATTTTTCTTGTAATTTTTATTTTAAGTATAATTATTCAAGCACTAAACATTTTTTTCAGCAGTGTGTTTTTGCTTTGGTTGTTGTTTTATGTTTTAAAATGTAATGCATAGACGTACGGACAAAATAAAACTGCTTGACTCCAGCAAGTTCCCACTGCAGTTATGCTTGAACTCTTGCCTGGCTGCACGTGTTTTTTCATCAGTTCCCAAATACCTGAGAATAACTGTCACTGGTTTAAAGACATTTAATCTTAATCTCTAGTTTAACAGGGCAGGACACACATTCCTCCATGCAGCAAAACAACCCCCTTCTCTCCCCAGTCAAACTGGAAAAATTCCCCATCCTCACCTGAGAAATACAAGAAGCTAACACTTCAGCCTGATGGCACTGGGGATAAGTTATGACTTCCAAAAGAGACATTTCAATCTACCATCGCATCTAGTTGACCTCCTAATACCTAAGAATTTCTTATTGCTGCTGCTATTGCTGTTCATAACGGGAGGACATTTTCAGGACAAAGACTAAATCTTAAAAAACAGTTCCAAGAAGCAAAATCAAAACAGAATATCCTGTCTCACTAACAGAGTATGAAGGTGTTTCCACTGCTCACCCACATCCCCACATATATAATTCAGCATAGTGAATACAGGGCTATATTGTTGTCTGGACTGAAAATCTACATCTGTCACCATTTAAATCAAGAGGAGAGTCTTTCTGGCTATAGGACAGCATTATTAATGAAATAAAATCTTGTCAGTTAGGGCCCTGACCAGCACATTTTTTAATAAAGTGAAGACACAATTTTCAGAAAATACACCAAATTCACTAGCCTAGCAAAAACCTCTTAAGAAGATTTAAGATTTCCACTCATTTCTAGACTAGTATAGGCCATGCAACAAAAAACCCAACAAAAAATGAGGGACTTACTAGCCAACAAGACAGTCTTTCAGTGCTGTGTTCTCTTTCCGACACTTCACCACCATGAGAAGACCAGTTTCTTGACAGCATTTAGTAAATGCTGGGAGAAAAAGAAAAAATAAAAAAACAACAACACACATGAACTAAATTAAAGTTAGAAAAATGACAACTGGTAAAAAAATCCTTATTTGTGTATCCTATTCCATATAAAAAAACTCACTGACCTATTATAATCATCATCATCATCAGCACCACCACAGTTGGGCCTGGAGTCTCATACTATTTGTAACGTCTTTGTCACTTGTTTAGCAACAAGATTTTAATCAGGATTGTCCCCTCATATCATATAACACCTTCACACACATACTGCTGTTGCTAATACCAACAAATTTCTGAAGTTATTCTTGCAGCAAATACACAATTCTTGTGCTTGCTTTTCATACTGACTACTCAGGGCTATCACAGCAAAACAAAAGGAAGCATGAAAAATTAGGTAAGCCAGGGTTGTTAGTGTTTCCTCTACAATGAAAGCTTTTGAAATTACTGAAGCACACTTCTATCTACAAATTATGAGGGCAGGAACGTTGACAGCAACCACTGTCTCAAAGAAAAGCCACTGGCAATCGCCTCCTGTGAAGGTTCCCTTGGGACGGGAGATAGGAAACTGTGAGGCCATGATTGTTGGCTTTTCCAAAAATCCCTCCTGGGAGTATAAGGAGAAGGTCAGCAGTTTATCAGCTGGGAGTGCCAGGCTGCACTCCATGGCACCACAGTGCTCCAAGGACTGCTGTCTTCTCTGTGTCTCCTCTGCACTGTGTAGCACCCTGTAGCTGTTCTTCAGTACAGAGTTTCTTTGGAGTCCAAATGGGTGGCAAAGAGCATTGCACCCAAAAATACTGATGATCACTTACATTTCTGGGATCGTGATCTCTGGCATTTAAGAACAAGGGAATATAAAAGAGAAGAGATTCTCCACTCCAGAGAAACCATCTTGCATCTGTTTGCTCAGTGAAGTGAAAGTACCTGGTTAGTCTTAAGGGTCTTAAAAACAAGTCAGTAAGATACTGAAAAAGAAACAACACTGGGGGCTGATTAAGTCATGGTTAAGGGTGTTTTTTTTTTAATCTGGGAGTAACTAAAATTATGTCCCATTGCTACCCCATGCAGATGTTTTACTAAATAATAAACTAGGTAAGAATTCGCTGTTGTTCCTATCAGGACATTTCAAACTGTTTTGTTTTAAGGAGCCTGAGTTAGTAATCATCTGCATTTAACAGGTGGAGAAAGAAAGACAGACAGAGAGAAAGCCAGTTGTCCAAGATCAACCAGTAGCATCCAAGTCAGATCTACTGTGTCCCCTTCCAGAGTTCCTTCCTTGTCTCCTCTTCTGAGCTTTTCCTGAAAGTGATTTAATATCCGGCAAATTTAGGGCATATGGAAGTTATATTCTTGAACATCTTTAGCAAAACCTACAGCTAATCCAGTAACATCAAACCTTAATGATGCTACATCATACAAAGGGCAAATGACATTATCTGTATATGTAGCTTGAGTATGTTTATGTATGGTCAGTATATGTAATATTTACAGAATATTGCAATCATGTAATATTTACAGAAGTAGCAATTTTTTATCACCTCTGTTCTTTAAATGTACTGTAAAGATAAACTTCTGAAGTCATGCTGGAAGTCAAAAAGGCACCTCAAACACCTGCAAGTCACTGACTGCGTGAAAATAGGGGCATGACTGTTAAATGTAACAACTGCAGTGTAGTCCTGTACCTGGTACCTGTCGTTGTATGTTTTTCAAGACGTTTAGCTGAAGTTTCAGATTTGCCTATTCAGTAACTGTTGATCCTATACAATGATGTAACTTCCATTACATCAAAACTTAAATAACCAAGAAAACAGAGATTTGTCCCTATAAAAGCAGCAATCCTGTCCTTTTCTCACAGCAGATGGCCACCGAAATGGGCATTAAGCAGTCGCGGACCTCAGTGGAATGAAATCCACCTTCTACTATACTGAACGCTACTAACAAGACTTAAAGGAGCAAGTAATCCAACAGCTGCAAGCAACCCCTAGGTGAGGCTAATCTGCTTGCCCACAACTATATTAATTACACTTTTGATAAAATAACTGCACAAAAAAATTGTTTGCTGGAAGCGTTGATGACAGTCCTTACACTGCCAAACTTACGCATATCTCTGCAAAACTTTGCAGAGAACTGATGTCTTATCTACTTGGAACATATTACTGATGAACACTTAAGTCGTTCTTCAATACAGCACCGAGTGTTATACACTGATAACATCACCATACACCATTTGAAAATGTACCAGATGAAAGTATGCAAAAAATGGGTTTAAATTAACCAGTTAATTACTAATTGGGAAGACATTGTATCCTGTGGTCAAAGGTATCTATTAACAACCATACTCAACTTCTAAGATCTTGTTTTAATTTAGACCTAAAATCATCCAAATACATATGCACAACTTTGAGGATACTTCCGGACAGATAAAGTTTACAAAGCAGTGTAAGCTCCGAACAATAGCAGAAATGTGTTATTACATTATCAAAATACTCCTCTGGCTTTTAAAGGTGAATCTGACAATTCTTCTGTTCTTTCCTGGACTGTTTACATTGAATGTCGCTACACCAGCCTCTCAGAAAAATCATACCTATTACCACATTTCTAAAAATGTCCTTTGTTTTTTTTGGGGAAAAAGATCAGAAGCCTTTGAAAGCTTATGCTTTGTCTACTGACCATTTTGATTTCTACTCTCCACAGGCACTTCCTTAAGTGCTGTTTGGGTTTTGGTTTTGTTTTTTTTGTAGTAATCATTCCTTCTGGAAGCTGTTAAGTAAAAAAACCACTGAAGACAACAGGAGGTCCCTCTCACTTGTTAGCTCACCAGTCATGATTGGTTAAAGGCGTGATGTCCCAGTGAACAAAACCTGAACTGCAGTTGTGAGCATTCCCTGCCTTCGGAAGGCCCTGCTTCCAGTATGTGGCCAGGCACTGCTGCAACGTGATAAAATTGCTTCCAGCCATCTAGCTTGAATGTTGCTGATGCTTAACAACAGAGGGGGAAAAAGGAGCAGGTTAATGTAGGGGAACGAGAAGATGCTGAACTAGGATTTGACTTCTGGGATATGAAGTTTCAGAATTTCAGAAGCCGCTGGCCCCATCACGGCATCTGCTACTGTGGCAACAGCTCGATCAGCTTTCACCTGTTCTAAAGATTCTGACAACAGTCTCCAGGTAGTTACCAACCCTATAACACACTGATCCCCTTTCGCAATCGCATCCCACAACTCCTTTCCTGCACATTCCCAAGCCTTTGTTTCAAATACTTAAGTAGAGTCTGCGAAATTTTTACGACCTTTCATCCATACTAAAAGCAGCTGGAGTTTTTTTCTCATCCTACTTAATACCTCGCCACGCTAGCATTTTTACAAACACCTTAACTACAGATTTTTCCTTGGCTGTCACATTGGCCCCCATTGTCCCTGGCTGCTCACCATTCTGAGGTGATTACTCATCTGGATCCACCAGCTCTTTGGCCCGCTGGTCCTTCCTGTCCAGACATCTCTAGCTCTCTTTTCTCCACCAATTTAGCCCAGACTTTTTCCTCTGGACTTCCAGCTCTTTTCCGCTCACTTTATTTCGTCCAAACTTCACTGCCTGGACTCTCGGCTCTTTAACTCACTGACTCGGCTCTCCCACTGGTTTGGCTCTTTTTACCCGCCGATTGTGGCTCTTTTCTGCTGGTTCAGCTTTTTCACTGCTGATTCTTAAGGTTAGCCCGGACCTTTTCCATTCGGACTTCCAGCTCTGTACCGCTGGTTCGGCTTTATCACCGCCAATTCTTAGGGTTAGCCCGGACTTTTTCCATCTGGACTTCCAGCTCTCTAACGCTAGTTTTTATTTCATCCAGCCGGAGGCTCCTTTAGCTCTCTTGTCCCGCTAATCTTTATTTTGTTCAGCCGGGATTCTTTGCTGGTTGCTCCTTCCTTTCCCACAATTCAGATTGCGCAGTTGTTTATTCCAGGATCGCTGAGGTCCCTGTTTGGGCGCCAGTTGTAGCAGTGGGATCCAAGAGCGAACTCCGGTAGGTGGTGAAGAAGAATCACTATCACTATTGCTCTTATACAACTACTTTTATAGTCTTTTACTACTATGAATACGTAATCTACAAAACCTTTCATTGGCTATTAGCTAAAATCAACACACTATTTTCTAGCGAATTTGTTCCCTTCTTTACATCTGGATCTTTCCATTGTTTACATTCCTGTCAGTTCTCCTGGCCGTGTCAGGTCCTCCATCACCTCCTCCTCCATTCTGCTTAAGGGCAAAGCCTTCTTCTTTCAGTCTCTTAAGGGCAAAACTTCATGTCCCAGAAGTCAAATCCTAATTCAGCATCTTCTCATTCCCCTACAGGTTAAAGCATATTGGGCATCCTCATATGAGCACATAAAACTTGATTATCCCTCTCTCCTCTTACTTCCAGCACTTTAAAATCACTTTGTCAGTCAGGTAAGGAGTATGGTGCAAGACAGGTTTAGTTATAAACACTTACAAGAAACCTTACAGGAGTCTGGAGAATGTTGTTTTATTTTTAATTATTCTCTGTCTTGCTCACATCTCTTTCATGTAACAAAACATCTCAATGTTGAGCAGCACAAAGACTGTTAAAATTACTGGTTTGGAGAATAATCTCACAAACAGTGCACACTAGTTCCAGATATAATCTCAAACCAAGAATTAATCTCCATCTCTGTAATCTTTACAGTCACCACTCATTCTTCTCTCAAGCAATATCTGCGTTGTAGACCAAAGCTTCAGGGTGCAGAGCAAGATACCACAAAAGGAGCGGATACACAGGATCTGATTACAAACCCATTGTAGTTTAACACTTTAGCAGCCACCAGCAGCAATCAGAATGCTGGGAAACCCAGTCTTGCACTTAAACGAACCTCTTCCTGACAAACCGCATGTGATACGAAGAACAATGGCTCTTTCAGAGCAGAATTGATCTTTTAGAAATCTTGTGCATCATCTAATCTTTAGGAGAAATGGGTTTCCATAACTTTACAAGTTCAAGGGCTGATACAATGTTTTCTTTCTCCTTGCAAGCAGCAAGCTACCAAAATAGCACCTCAGGCAGCAGCGAAATTAGATGTAAATATTGGCCAGTCTGCAAATTCTTTGCAGATTGTAACATAACAGAACGAAATATTTCCAATAAACAATAAAAGTTATCCCAAATATTTACAAACATAAGTTAAAAGAAATGAGGGACCAAGCTCAACACAACAGGAGTGAAAATGCTTTGTTAGAAAGGGGAAAAAAGCTTGCCCCCTATAAAATATATAAAAAAATATATA